>NW_019734310.1:125751-176202 GCF_002891405.2 Cryptotermes secundus
ATAGATAGATACATAGATAGATAGACAGACAGATAGATAGATAGATAGATAGATAGATAGATAGATAGATAGATAGATAGATAGATAGATAGATAGATTTTCTGTTTTTTCTTACTGGTAGGTTAATTCGGGTCATGCCACTTTTATTTTCTTTCTCTAGGTCTAATTTAAATAATTAAAACACGTCAGTTTTTCATGTGCTTTATCATTTTTCTACATATTGTTATTATTATTATCATCATCATCATCATCATCGGGGACACGTAGTAGCGTAGTTGGTTGTTGCAGTATGCTACAAGCCGGAAGGTCGCGGATTCAAGTCCTGATGACCTAATTGGAGTTTTTCAATTTACCTAATCCGTCCAGCCGCACTATGGCCCTGGGGTCGACTCAGCCTCTAGCAGAAATGAGTACTAGGAATATTCTTGGGGGTAAAAGGCGGCCGGCGCGTAGGGCTGACAGCCTTGCCGCCATCTGTGAGCCGATTGTCTAGAAAATGTTGGAACCTCAACATCTCACAACCCTATGGGACTCAAAGGCCTGTTACAGGGATACTTTTACTTTTCTACTCATCATCATCATCATCCCATTGCACTGCTCATACAAAAAATCCGTAGCCAATAATATGGAGGTCATTATTCCACGGGTCTCTGTTATACACGAGGTAGTATACTGACTTACGTAGAGTTTTCGAATTAATGAAATGTTATACCTGAGGTTTTTAATCCGTACATCAAACAGTGAAACGGATCATTTCCATAATAATGAAGCTAATTTTCTTGTATCAAACTGCACCTAACCCTTGACTGTCTTTATAATATAAAAGCAAACCTGACTAATTTCAGAGTTCTTGTTTCTAAGGAAGAGCAATTAACGTTCCTCCATGTTGGAAAGTACAAGAACTTTAGACGGTTAATTAGTTGATTGATGGTTTCCGTGCACTGTCGCACACAACCTCCCCACTAAGCACAAACCTGGAGCCTGTAGTGAACTAAGCTGCATTGGCGTAAAATCTTAGAAAGCAAATATATTTTAAAGTTGTCCACGTGCTTAATTAAGCATCGGGCAATGAGAACGAGTAAGGGAGCGCATGTACTGCTCCACTCACTCAAACTGTCCTCATAAAACGGAGGTCAGTGCTCATTTTAACGTGCCAACGGTTTTACTCTTGAAGAAAGAACCACCGGATAAGAGGCAGGGCGGGTTCCGAAATCGGTCTGAACTCTGAGGAAAATAGAAATATCTCCATCCTTGATAACAGATCAAGATTTCTCGGTCACACAGCCCACAGCATAATCACTATAGTGGCTGAGCCACAAAAAAATTAAGGTTTTATCTGTGCTTTCTTGAGCACCACTCCATGAAGCTATATGAGGGAGTCGAAGTATGACCCATATTTTCTTGACCTCGGCATTAGTTGGAGGTAAGTGGTCAGCTTCACGCCCCGACCGATTTACCCCAGGGTAAAGAACCCCCGATACCCATTGGTTAAGAGGTTGGGTGAAATTGAGGGCCCGTCTGAACGATGTGGAAAAAAAAAGTTCTTGACCCCGCCGGGACTCGACCTCCGAAACCTCACTCGTCTAGCGCGTAGCTATTCGCTATATCGACTGCGCTATCTCAGATCATGTAAATTTTGTATGATTAGATTTCCTGAAATTAGGTGTTGCCTTTTCCTTATTACCATACGTCGGTATAGCGATGGGCTACGGGCTGGACGGTTCGGAATCGATTCCTGGTAGGGTATTTTTATCTTCTTCACAGCATCCAGATCGGTTCTGGGGCCCATTCATTGGATACCTGGGTTGTTCTTGCNGGGGGGGGGGGGTGGCAGGAAGTGCCGAGGTCAAGAATGGTGAAACTATAACTTCACTCGCCCGTGTGTCTTCATGACGTGGTGATTATTTAATTAAGCACAGGAACAAATTTACCTTTAACATTCATAATAGTTTAATCATAATGATTTAGTATTCTTGAATTACGTAGTGTTAGTTTCTCAATGCCAGATGTCAAGGTCATTCCGCCGTAAAGAACAGCCTATTTTTTGTTAGCATCGTGCAGAAGAGTAAATGTATGTGGACAATTTCTGGGCAATATTCGTGAATTTATAGATAGACTGCTTGTTTGTTCAGACATTAAACTTTCAGTCACTGAAGTAGGTACAATTAGTCAATTAACGAAGCCAGTTAGGCCTCTGGAACCTTAGCTTGACGACTTTTGTGACGTTACAGCTAGTAAACAAGGTTTGCTGTCGACAGAATTCGTGGAGGGGTCTCTCTAATTACCTTCCTCCTACCTCAAACCCTTATATGAAAAAAATGAGATTTATAACACTTAAAATTAAACAGGGCAAAATATTCAAGGCAACTGAACATTCAGAGATTTCGAAAGAAAGGAGATTAAGGAAAAAATGTTATGGTTATGCAACACTGACAGGAGGCGTAATGCAAACACTAAAAAAAAATCTTTTTGTATTCCTTTTGATTTTCTTACATTAGATTCTTATTATTTCAGAACGTCTTGATGTCGGAATTCGAACCTATTTTGGCCTCTAGATTATGGGATTTTTTTTTCAGACGTCTCCAACTACAGTATAATCCTACTTAAAAAAATACATAGTGCTCTATTCAAGTTATTAGGGACGTTAGTACATGCATTTGCGTCAAAATATTGAGGTGTATATGCGATTATGAAATGTGGCATTATTTGTTTTTCATTCAACATGTTTCATGTGTTCTTCAAACATCTTCAGGATGTTACATAATAAGGTTAATCCGAAGTAAAATTACTAAAGTTTAAACCGTTTCGTGAAGATATCTCAGTAGATTTATTTTTAGTCTATTTTTGTTATTTTGAAAAAGTAAAAGTAGGCTTATGATATCATCATGCTGTCTGTGTGTCTACGAGTGTGAATCCTCCGCTATTGACTTTTGAATGCCTGAATCAATCTTTATGAAACTTGGTATGTATATAATAGCACCTGAGCCCATCTCAATGACCTCCGAGCCGTTTTTGTGTCTGTGTGTGTATGCTGCTAGGCAAAGGCTCACTAAAACTTCACGGCGGCAACGAATGCACATGCAGAAATAGAGACATTGCTGGACGTGCCGTTTTCTATGCGACCCGTCTCATATCAAAGAGAACTTATGGGTCTGTATGTGCACCCCTCTATTGTTGCTAGGCAACGACTGGCTAAACTTGTTCCGGTAGAAACTATGAATTGTTGGAGGCATCGTTTTCTATGTGGTCCTTGTAGTGTCAAAGGAAAGTTTGAGTACTTTTATAAAGCTCAATGTTAATAGAGCAGTTTTTATAGCACTGTTGGACTTTTAAATTATTTTATCTATCCTCTGTTTATTCTCCTCTTTTTCTCCATTGTCGCTTCTTCCTTCTTACCGTGTAATCGGCACACTACAAACACGCGTTGACGTCATTCCTTGACGTTGTAACCGCACTTGTAAAACAATGCATGAATTTACCTTCATGACACTTGAACATTTACTAAACTTAGCTTATCAAACTTCATAACGTAAAGACCTACATATATATGAATATCACATGAAATATGTTAGATTAAATAATATTTTAGAACATCACATTCTGACAATAAATACAAGTGTTAATTATCAATAATACAGCGGCATGAAATGTAAAATATACTATGGATCTTTTACAAATAACACAGTCGTATATTAATTCGGTAGACCATGTTTTACAAATTTTGTAGCCAATAGACACTGGATTTTTTGCAGTACACACTAAAATCTTCCTTGACTTTTTTTTATAATATACGTTCCCTGCAACAGTTAATATAACTTTTAAGATTTAACAAGGATTTACTAATCTTCACTGCTAAATATTCATCAGCTACATTCGAGGATACGGCTCCAGCACTTTTGCACTTGTAACACTAATTAGTTTAACAAATAGTCGTCTTCATTATGCACAACAGCCAACTGTAAACTTCTAAACTTGCAATTGTACCATACATTCAAGGCGACACTACATTGGACAACAAAGCAAAGTTTCTTCCAACTGGCAGCTTGCCTTCGCTTCTTCAAATTCTTGTGAGTAAAGAACAGTTCTTCACAAAAGAAAATTTATTTTTGCTACAAATATAATAACATTATACAATAACAATTTAAATCTTGTGCATTTAAATATGATTTATTTCGTTGCAACCACGTTCTCAGGTTAAGTGGCTGTGACAGTAACATATCAACTTAAATTTGCGAAGAAATTAAATTAAGATCAAATTTCTAGAATGCTTGATACCATTCAATTAAAAATATTTTATTGTTTCAACTCTTCTTCATCCTAAGAGGTTAAGAAGGACTGAGGTGTTTCAGAACAGGCTGCTCAAAATAATAATTTTAAACAAGAGAAATGAACTAATAAGAAGCTAAATTGGCTAGATTCAAGTTCCGTCCTTTCCTAACCTCGCCCTAAACAGGCGGAAAATAGCATTATTTTTTTGTCCAGGTTCCGTAGTTGAGTTTGTAATGCTTCCGATGTGATATTGGTTTAATATAAACACTCTTCTCTCGCTTACATAGCAACTGTTAGTACGAGTTTCATACCAGACTTATTCAAATCTCTCTACCTTACAAAGATTCCGACCCCAAACTCAGTTATATGCCAGTGAGCAAGTCACAACGCCATGAAATATGACAGCAGAATAGTGGTCATGTTACAGACATTCAGAGCAAAGCGACTCTTTTTAAAACTCCTATCTCCTGCTTCTGCTTCGCATGGTTTCTCACCCGTTGTTTGATGAGTTTGTGCTGAAATCTGTATAAAGGACTATCAGCCCGTGAGTAATGTGAATGTATAACATCACTTCGATATAATTAAACCGGTGAATTAAAAGGAACATGTGTTCACTGCAGCCACTGGGCAGGTTACCTTTCCCACCTAACCGACTGACTTATCATAACCAGCTAACACTTCAACCCCGGCTAACATTTGACAGCCAACTTTTAACCAAACATCTACCTCATTATAACAGAGGAGCCGAAATAGTGCAGTTGGTATAGCGACTGGCTAAGGGCTGGCTGGCGGAGGGGTCGAAGTGCGAGCTCCGGTAGGGTCAAGAATTTTCTCTTCTTCACGTCGTCCAGACCATCTCTAGGGCCCATCCAGACTCCTGTCCAATGGGTATCTGGGGTAAAGCGACAGGAATGCGAAGCTGACCACTCACCTCCAACTAATGCCGAGGTCAAGAAAACGTGGGTCTATACATTCACTCCCCCCCCCCCCATTACTTCATGGCATAGTGCTTAATTAACTAAGCACAAGGACAGCGTTACCTTACCTCATTATAATAAATTTGTGGTATTTGAGATTGTAATAGCCTTGATTATGAAGATTAAGGTCTCCTGAGATGTGACGCCATGTAAACTGGGACTTATATTCCAAAATACAAGGCGTTTTTGCAAATATATGCTCAAGGAATGGAACAAACTCTCATTCTAATTCAAGCCTACAGATATCGTTCATCTGGTAGACGAGGCACAGAAAACCAAGATGAAGGAGGAAGGAGAAATAACAAAGTTAGAGGTCGGAATAGGCGATTCGTCTAATCCATGAAGTGATGATGATGATGTTTAATTGTACATCTACTTTATTGTAATGACTTTGAGAGAGTCGAGGTTCTAATAGCCATGACTATGAATATTAACATCTTCTTAGACGTGACGCCGTGTAGATAGGTATCTGAATACCAAAATATATGGCATCTGATTCCATCACACAGTAATCTTCATTATAGTTATATACTTGAACTTGTATTTTTTTTTCCTTTAGCACTACAGCCCCAATTTCGGCCTTCGCCTACTTCCATGAAACTCTCCTTTTCACTTCGGTTTTTCTAGATCTTAGACATTCGGTAGGACTCCTTGGGCGGGTGATCAGCTCGTCGCAAGGCCTCTACCTGTACACAAACACAGAAAAATACACATAAACACACAAACACGAAACATCCATGCCCTAAGTGGGATTCGAACTGACGATCCAGGCTTCCGAGCGAAGACAGTGCATGGCTTAAGGAAGCCGCACACCAACTGCGTCAAGACAAACATCAAGACATGAGACAAAAGACGAAGTCTTGCTTCATTCGTGATTCGTCAGCATGAAGCTGACATCAACATGACTCAGCCCGGTGTGAGGCGGTTTTCATAATCGCATTCGTTTCAACTGTTCTCCTTTCTTTACGTCATGTCGTAGACATCGTGTCTTGACTGTCACATGTCTTGACGCATGACGGTGTGCGGCCTACCTTAGATCGCTTCGATACCGTGACCGGCTGGAAATGTTTATACAGTTTTAAATATGCCTAGAGAATGTCTGTTTCTAACGAGCTATGGGATCACAACATACACGACTGAACTAGCTGCAGTTGAAACATCTTTGTTCTGGACAGATGCTCGTTTTTTCCTTCCCAGTCTCTGGAGGATGCCAGCTGCTGATTTACTGCAACTAAACGCTCCAGTTGCAGGGCGAGAGACGATCTTCATGACCAGTAGAAAGCTCTTTGCGTTGAACGTGAGTGCATTAGCTGAAATTTATCTCTCGATGCGGCACACCGCACCATTTCAAACTAATATCACGTGACTGCTCTTTCGAACTGGTACAAAGGGACCCATATCGATTCGGTAGATTTTCGACATTTACAATTTTATTAGTGAAACCTCTTGTACACGAAATAGCGGTTTAGAATAAACATCAGAGTTGCAGTTTCTATGTCAAATATATTATTCTATGACGATAAAATGTGGGAGCCTCGACGTCTCACAACCCTATGTGCCTTCAAGGCCTGTTACAGGGATACCTTTTTTTTCCTTGGCACTACATCTCCAGTTGGCCTAGGCCTACCTCCATGAACTTCTCCGTTCACTTCAGTTTTTCTAGATCTTAAGACATTCGGTAGGACTCCTTGGGCGGGTGATCAGCTCGTCGCAAGGCCTCTACCTGTACACAAACACAGAAAAACGCACACAAACATCCATGCCCTGAGTGGGATTCGAACCCACGATCCCGGCTTCCGAGCGAGCGAAGACAGTGCATGCCTTAGACCGCTCACAGGGATAGCTTTACCTTACCTATTTTTAGTTACTCCATAACTGAAGGAAAAACATGCTTCATATTCCGTACTCTGACCAAGAAAATGGCGTGGGCGGGAAATGTCTCATGGGAGAGATGAAAAATGCATGCAGAATTTAGGTTGGATGACCTGAAGGGCAGGGACAAGTTGGGAGACATTGGTGCAGATGAGAGGATAATATTAAAATATATCCCAAACAAATGGGATGTGAGAGTGCCGACTGTATTCACTACATTCACTACTTCATCCCAGTGGACAAGTTATTATTATTATTATTATTTATTATTGTTTAAATTGGGGAAAGATGTAGCGTAGTTGGTTGAGGCACTATGCTATAAGCCGAAAGGTCGCGGGTTCGAGTCCCGATTAGGTGGATTTTTTTTCGATTGACCTATTCCTTCCAGCAGCATTATGGCCCTGAGATCGACTCAGCCTCCAACAGAAATAAATGAGTACCAGTAATCTTCCTGGTGGGTAAAGGGCAGCCGACTGATGACCTTACCGCCAGCTGTGAGCCGATTGTCTAGAGAAAATGTGGGACCCTCAACGTCTCACAACCCTCTGGGCCTCCATGGCCTGTTACAGGGATAGCTTTACTTTTTTATTACTTAATTTTCTTATGGGAATTTGAGTAAGCACATATACAAATAAATTATTCTGTGCATGTGTTTGCTTTGTTTCGTTCCTGTTTCTCGAACTTACTTTATGATTGGATTTTTGGCTACGGAGTAAACACGTAAATACGAGTAAAATAAGAGCTGATTAAATATTATCATAGTTATTACTATTATTATGTTCCATATACTTATACTGATGCTTTAGAGAAATTAAGTCTACATTGTTTACGTAAAAGGAGATATCACCTTGATGCACTTTTGTGTTCAGGTCTACCGTGGCCTTAAACCCTGCGCTTTCGTTTTGGAAAATGTTAGCCTTCTTGTTCCTCCCAGCAGCCTTAGGGACTTATCTTTGTTTGGTGTTTGTCCCTCTAATGAAAACTGTCTTTTTGCTCGGTGCGCCTGCGCTACCAACGCAGTGGGTAAAGATCTCGACATATTTGCAATTGAAGTCGTTTCTCTCAATCACATTTATACTCATTAACCTTGAATTGTTAATAATATTTGTTCATACGCCTAATGTTCTGTCTTATGTAGTTCTTAGTTATCATGTTCTTGTTACCGCTCCTTATCTTTGTTTGCTTGTTTTCTTTTCTGCATTAATGTGTTTTTCCTCCAATACTTATCTGTAATTTCTTTGATTTTATGTAGTGTATGTCAATAATATGCCGGTCACGGTAGCCGAGCCGTCTAAGGCATGCACTGTCTTCGCTCGCTCGGAAGCCGGGATCGTGGGTTCGAATCCCACTCAGGGCATGGATGTTTTTGTGCGTTTCTCTGTGTTTGTCTACAGGTAGAGGCCTTGCGACGAGCTGATCACTCGCCCAAGGAGTCCTACCGAATGTGTAAGATCTAGAAAAACCGAAGTGAACAGAGTTCATGGAGGTAGGCCTAGGGCCACTGGGGCTGTAGTGCCAAGGAAAAAATGTCAATAATATAATTTACTTGTATCTACACTGCCCTATACATGTAAGTGGCCTTCTGGTTTTGATCCGGCACATAAATAATAATCATAAATAACTGAATTGCATTATTATTATTATTATTATTATTATTATTATTATTATTATCATCATCATCATCATCATCATTATTATTATTATTATTAAATAGTAGCAATATGAGTCGGGATAGTGTAGTCGGTATAGCGACTGGCTACGGGCTGAACGGCCGAGGGTTTGGAGTACGAATCCCGGTAGGGTCAAGAATTTACTCTTCTCCACGTGGTCCAGACCGGCTCTGGGGCCCACCCAACATCCTATCCAAAGTGTACTTGGGGCTTTTTCCCCGGGGGTAAAGCGGCAGGGGCGTGAAGCTGACCACTCACTTCCAACTAGTGCCGAGGTCAAGAAAATGTGGATCTATACATCCACTCCTCCATGCGTCTTTATGGCGCAGTGCTTAATTAGTTAAGCACAGGGACAACTTTACCCTTACCTCAATAAAGTGTATGTTAATTTGAACTAGCACGTCAGCAAAGGCCATGGTTAACAAAATAGTACGGGGAATGCCCGAGTGTAGCTCTTGTTTAGTAACCGTGGCAGGTTGAACAATAGGAATTCGAGGTGGAGGAGGGTGAAATGTTTGGGTTTGTTTGAAGACCTAACATACCATATTCGCCTTACAGATGTCAAGATAGGCAGACATAACTTTTGCTGTTCCCATTTCAATACATTCGTTAGAGTCTTGAAAAGGCGTAGCAAATATTATGCATACGTATTGGATATTTTAGCTACGGAATTCCTTGAAATATGGGATTTGTTACGAGTTATGTTTTCCAACCATCCGAAAGATAGTTGTTAGATCCAGAAGCATGTCCCAGATATTGATTCGTGTAGGTTGTATATTGCGTTATTTTTATTTGATATACGTAAACTGTTATTGGAGTTTTTCCCTCGGAATTTTCCAGCCGAAGATTCATATGTATCAGGCGTCACAACGCATCCTGCATATCTCTCCCTCATAATTCAATCACACTAAAATATTATCGTTGAATATAGATAAAAATGCAAATAATTATGTATCTTTTCCTTTTAAGTTATATTTATATTCAATAATCAATTCTCAGAAACTACACAATGAGGAACTTCATAACTTGTACTCTTCTCCAAGTATAGTTAGAATGATCAAGTCAAGGGAGATGAGGTGGACAGGGCATGTAGCACGAACGGGGAGAAGAGGAATGCATGTAGGATATTGGTGGGAACGCGAGAAGGAAAGAGACCACTGGGAAGACCAAGGCATAGTGGGTGTGCAATATTAAATGGATCTTAGAGATATAGGATGGGATGGTATGGATTGAATTGATCTGGCTCAGGATAGGGACCAGTAGATGACTCTTGTGAATACGGCATTAAACCTCTGGGTTCTATGAAATGCTAGGAAATTCTTGAGTAGCTGTACAGTTGGCGGCTTCTCAAGAAAGACTCAGCTGCATGAGTGAACGAAACAATTCTCAGACGTTCTCGGATATATGACCTTTCTCAGGGTGTGAAACCAATTTCAGTCACGTATAAAACCACAATCTGCAACTGAAACTTACAAACCAAAGTGACATACAGGTGACATTTATATGCTACACATTGCCCGAGTGCCCACCAATTCGGACAAGCTTGTCAGCTTTCAAGGAACGTTTTAATTCTTCCTTTCCAATCATTACATTGGTTGGTTGCTCAACTTTTCAAACAGCAGGTGAAGCACGAGGAAAATATAAGAGAGAACGAACTGTTCAGAAGAACAGCACTGGAGCCATAATGTTCAAGATAAGCCTGCCGCTCTGCTTCCTGAAGCCGACCGCGTAGTTCAGCAACTGTAGCGGGGTAGCTCTGTCGAGGCTAGTACATAAATCGGTCCGCCGGACAGCTGAATCTGGACCCACCACTCACAAAGCTTAAATCATATATTACCATATTCCACCAAAGCGACTCATTTTGCACACACATACGAGATAACGCAATCCTACTTTTATTTGAATATTTTTTTTCGATATATTTAATGAAATATAATAAAAGTCATTTATGATTGTGTAATGTGCAGTGTGATTTGCTTTGCAACAATATGTTTCTTTGAGATCGTCATGGCTGTGGATTGATGGTTGCTGTCACCTGGAATAGGAAATCTCATAGTATGACAGATATTTAAGGACGTTTCGAAAGAACCTACTGCCACCAACCAGAGAGTTATTAAAGATTTCATGCAGAAATTATTGGTATACGACGTTGTATACTACAGAAAAATTTTACCGATGTTTCGGAGGAACCTATTTATTCTGTCTTCGGGCTAGCGACTTGTATACACTGACAGTACACACTTGGTAATTACAGCCCTTGTGGACCTTGGCCTATTTTTCAGTTTCTTGACCTATATACACAGTCGGAAGGACTCCATGGATGGGTGATCAGCCCGTCGCAAGTCCGCTACCTACACACAGAACAACACAAACACAGAATACACGTGGGATTTGAACTCACGATCCCAGTGTTCGAGCAGGCGAAGACAGTTCATGCCTTAGGCAGCGCGACCATTGGATAGGCTGGAAATTAAACGTCCGTACACGATACGAGCCGGAAGGTTGCGGCTTCGATTTATGATGTCATTGGGTTTTTCAAAAGGACCTAATCCTTCCAGCCGCACTATGGCCCTGGGGTTGACTCAGCCTCTAACAGAAATGAGTACAAGGAATCTTCCTGGGGGTAAAGGGCGGCCGGGGCGTAAGGCTGATAACTTCATCGCCGTCTCTAGAAAATGTGGGAGCCTCGACATCTCACAAACCTATGGGTCTCCACGGCCTGCTACAGGGATACTTTATTTTTCATCTCTTACATGTATATTCATGATACAAATTTAATGTAGCAGATAAGAATACACTGCAGATTGCTCTATTCTGGGACGTGACACTGTACGAGTATACCTAGCTGTAATGTAGTGGATATTTACTGATTTTTTGTATTTTGAAAAGATAAAAAACAACAACTGGCCTAGGCAATGCCCTTCCGGCCCTCTGTAGCACAGTCTTACTAACCCCTTATTCCACCATAGCAGTCGCCCCGCTACTTTTTTAAATATATTACTTAACTTACAGCAAAAGGTAAAGTTGTCGCTTTGCTTAACTAATTAAGCACTACACCATTAAGGCGTGTGAGGGAGTGGATGTATGGATCCACGTTTTCTTGACATCCGCACTAGTTGGAGGTGTATGATCAGCTTCATGGCCCGGCCGCTTTACCCCCAGGGGAAGTGTCCAGGTACCCATTGGATAGGAGACTGGGTGAGCCCCACAGCTGGTGTGGATGACGTAGATAAGAGAAAATTCTTGAACCCACCGGGACTTGGAACTCCGACTCCTCGGTCATCCACCAGTCGCTATACCAACTGCGCTATCCCAGCTCCTATCTATTGTCTTACGTCCAATATTAATGATTACTGATGTTTCGAAAGAACATACTGCCTCCATCTACGGGGCAGAAGAGAAACTAACTCCTCTACTCCAAAGACGGCGTCTCTTTTCAATTGCAATAATCAACATATTTATGTTTGATGTGTATCAGCAGTAAACAAGCATGAAGGCTATTAACGCATATACTTCCAACCCTCAAGAGCGCATGTCAACAAATTGAGGGGGGGGGGTTACGTGTACCTTCCCACTCTCCATTTGTATGTCCAAGCAGACGGAGCCTCCCCGTTCAGACTTTGAATAGGACCACGCCACTTCTGCGACCGATGTTCATTCTACTTTATTGGTCGAGTACTATATATTTCTATTTATATATACAGTACGTGTGTGTGTGCGCTTGAATATTGAAGAAAGGATGGATAAGCTACGGAATCAGATGCACGTAACCGGAAGAGATACGATAGTAATAAAGGGGGGGGGGGGACGTTATTGCTTTATAAACGCGATTCTCGAATTCGCCTTTCTTCTTGTCTTTTCTTTTTAAATCAAATGTCGAATAAGGTTTATGAAAAGACTTAACATTGGCTTCACACTCACGGGCTGGAAATGCGATTCACAATTCAAAATAATAAAAAAAGAATTTCCTGGTCGATTCATGATGCCAACCTTCATTTTCGTATTGCTCACTTCAATATCTGTGCAGAGAGATGAGTGGGGGCCGATCTAGGGTGAATAGGATTAATATTATGGAATTAAAAAATTCAATCCAATTCAGACGAGCGCTTGTAAATATTATAAGGTAAGTAAGTAAGTAAGTGTCCGTCACGGTAGCCGAGCGGTCTAAGGCATGTACTGTCTTCGCTCGCTTGGAAACCGGGATCGTGGGTTCGAGTCTCACTCAGGGCATGGATGTTTAGTTTGTGTGTGCGCGTTTTTCTGTGTTTCTCTACAGGTAGAGGCCTTGCGACGAGCTGATCACCTGCCCAAGGAGTCCTACCGAATGTGTAAGATCTAGAAAAACCGAAGTGAACGGAGAAGTTCATGCAGGTAGGCCTAGGCCCACTGGGGCTGTAGTGCCCAGGAAAAAAAGTAAGTAAAAGTAAAACTATCCCTGTAACAGGCCATGAAGGCCCATAGGGTTGTGAGACGTTGAGGGTCCCACATTATCTAGACAATCTGCTCAAAGATGGCGGTAAAATTGTCAGCCTTACGCGCCGGCCGCGCTTTACTCCCTAGGAAAATTATTTAATTAATTCCTGGTGTTCATTTCTGATAGAGGCTGAGTCGACCCCAGGTCCATAGTGCGGCTGGAAGGATTAGGCTAACTGAAACAAATCCAATGACCTCATCGGGACTTGAACCCGCGACCTTCCGGCTTGTAGCATAGTGCCCCAAATATTATACGGTATTAATAATAATGTAAATGGACACCCAATTTTTATTTCGAGTTATTCCGGTACCCCCCCCCAAGAGGTACTCCTGCGGTTAGAGACCGTCTGGCGGCAGCAACCAGTGTAAATAGGCTAAATTAAGTGTAGACCCCGCCTGATATCCTGTGCTTGAAAGGTCACTTAGTTCATACAGACCCTCTTGATAGGCAACCAGGAACCAGGTCACTGGGGTAGAGAGAGCAGCTGTAGATAGAGGTAGATTATTAAATCGGGTGGCAGACTGCTCAGCTATAAACTAGATGTAGCTCAGGTACGCCGTACCCGAGGTTTCTCCATGGTCCTACCTAACCTTCACCTTCGGCCGTTTCTTCATTGAAAGCGCCACTGCATACCAACGGGAATAAGTCATGACGCTTATAAGTTTCGGTATTAATATGTTGGTGTAATCTAGGGTTATGACACAGGCTGCAGATGGGGGAACATGGGAAAGGTGAGAAATGTTTACGGAGAGTCTGTAAGAAAGATATCATTTGGAATACCTAGAACTAGATATGAGGATAATATTAAAATGGATCTTGAAGAACAAGTAGTGAAGATATGAGCTATAATTCATATGACACTGGATAGGATCAATTTCCTTTCTGATTATTTATTTAACGGAACTGTGAGTAGCTCAGGATATGTAGTGTTGGATGGTGGGACAATTAATGAATGATGGATTGAAAACGATGTTGATGGACGCAGCTGTGTCCTATTACAAGACATTAACCCGTCATTCATATAGAGGGGGTGAGAAGAGCTATGGAAGTCCTTAGTGGGGCGGGACTAAGTCCCTTGTACTGCGGCCACTTCTGGCCTATTGTACCAGCCCCAGATGATAGGTGAGGGTGATTGTGGAGCAATTGGTGGAATGAAGATTGGTAGGGGAAACCGAAGTACTTGGAGACAACGTGCCCCAGCGCCACTTTGTCCACCACAAATCCCACATGACAAGACTAACCGCCTGAGCTACGGCGCGACCCTAATGGAAGCCCTAAGTCAGAACAGCAGTTTCTGACCAGACACATTGCAAATACAGTCCACAAACGTCTGAACCAACTTACTCGGTGATAGGGTCCAATGACGGCTCTTGTGAACAAGGTAATGAGGATTCGGGTTCCATAAAAGATGGGGAATTTCTTCACTGTCAGAGCGAATATCAGCTCCTGAGGAACGGTTTTGCTACATGGAATTATCGCCGATCTCGGAAACACTGCGATCACTCAATAGATGAGAAGTCGCGGGTGTTCATGAAGTGACGTCACAGAGATGCAGCTGCAAAGCTTGCTCGGTTTCCACAGTGTCATTAGCCGGCGCGATCGCTATCGTGTGGTTTGTTCTGAGGCACGGCTCAATTCAATTCTGGTGCCCGAGCCACTCACACTGCCTAATCCCAAATAATGAACTAATATATTGCGGTGATATTTCCCAAGTTATAAAACACAAGGACGTTAGATTGTTACAGGGATACTTAGCCAGTTCATCTCTCTCTAATCCTAACCTCCCCCCCAGATAAAGATGCTAGCAAGACCGTCCGTTCTTCCACTGGATTCTTCTTATTTCTCGTGAATTACTTCGGGACGCTTTCTCAGTATCGAAACTATAGAATCGCGTGATATGATGAAAGATGAATGATCAATTGAAAAGAATTTAGAAGGAAGCAGTAATGGCATAATTGAGGTAAAATCCCGAAATTTGTTGTGAGGGGGTGAGGAAAATCAGACAAAAATTCAGTAAAATCGCTTACGTCTCGGCTGAAATTTGAAATGAGCATCCCTAAAATATAAGGGGCACGTGGTAGCGTAGTTGGTTGAGGCCCTATGCTACAAGCCGGAAGGCAGCGGAATCGAATCCCGATGAGGTTATTGGATTTTTTTTAATTTACCTAATCCTTCAAGCCAAATTATGGCCCTGGGTTCGACTCAGCCTCTAACAGAAATGAGTACCAGGAATATTCCTGGGGGTAAGTGACGACCGGTGCGTAAGGCTTACAAACTTACCGCCATCTATTAGCCGATTGTCTAGAAAATGTGGGAGTCTCAACATCTCACAACCCTCTGTGCCTCCACGGCCTATTACAAGGTACTTTACTTTACTTTTTACCCCTCAATTATAAGTCTCTAGAGCTTTGACTAGATCAACCTCTGGAATTCCTTGAAATGAAAGCTACAACTGTTCCCGTGCTTGATTAAATAAACATCACTCTATGAAGTAGGGGGTTAGACGTATAGCTCCGTCATTCTTGAACACGACAATTGGAGGTGAGTTTTCAAATCCATGCTCTGGCAGTTTTATCCCCGCGGAAGATAGCCTCTGTTACCCAATGGATACAAGGCTAGGTGGGCCCCAGAACCGGTCTGGACTCTGTGGAGGAGAGAAAACTCTTTTGTCCCTTCTGGGCACCGAAAGCCGATTCCTTGGACAGTCTCTATACTGACTGAGCTATCCCGTTTTTTTGTGATCTCATAATAGAGAACTTGTTGAGAAGATAAAGAGTCGCTCGGATATTCGTAGTTTCGGTACTTTATGTCTGTTAGTCCGAACATTTAATCTCGAAAGTAATAAACAGAATTTGATTAAATTTTTGTAATGTCATTTATCATTACACATTTCCGAAATAAGTATTCGTTATTTGCAAAATCTGAATGCCTACAGAAGCGAATGTGTCCATCAGTCTATTATAATTCCTAAATTATAAACCTGATTTAAACTAGGAATTGTGTTGAGTATGCTAGTCGGATATTGTCCAGTGAATTTGACTTTGGTTCTCATCGGTCAAACATAACCACTTACGAAATTCTAAAACACGGCTTCACGCACATAAATCTCTATATGACGGATTATTGGCCAAATCAAGGCCTATTAACAACAATAGTAAAGGTCAATGACTAAACCCGAACTGTATTCCATAACTAATTCCATTCATAGTCGTTCCAAGTTTAATGTTAATTATTTCGCAGTTCGTTCAGTTGAGTTCCGGTTCAACAATACGGTCCGAGAGACAAAACGGATTTGAATCCGGAATAGCAGATTTGCGTCAGCAATTAATGAACATCAAGTCCAATAAATCATGTCAAATCACAATAAGCAGCAATTTGATCATGTAATGTTTACATCTCAGCAAAAACTGGATTATATGTTTGGATCACAATGAAAATATATATTTGATTTCGTCACTAATTCGTTCACAGTTTCTCCAGGTTTTAAATCGTACACTCTTCAGCAACTATTCAGCTGACTTCCCAGAAGTGCTGTATATGCCAGGAAACAATTCTCTATCTGCGGTAGGCCTATATTTACATCGTGGATTGTCGCATGTCTATTTTAAGATAGTACGCTAAAAAATGCACATTAAAATTTTGGTTTTCCCCGTTAATATATAAGAACGGCTTATTTTTATTTATCGGATTCCCCTAGTTTCTTCAGGCTTTCGATTTATATCGATATAAATTTCTGGATTCGATTTCAAGGCTTCTGTTTCGAGCATTCTTCGCGTCTATTTTAATAGCCTTTTCTTACTGTAATAATTGAGTGAAACCTCATGATTTGTTTATTCCGTCTTGCAGTGCAAAACAAAAACTGCAACACGAAATGAAAACTATATACTTAAAGCAACAACATAAACTAAAAAGCATGGAAGAAACCCAAACAACAATAAATAAACAAAACGACACAAATTATACACGCGTAAAAAATTGTACGAACACTCAGTTCACACACGACGAAATTCAGCTCTTAAGCAAAGGGCTAAAATACAATCTACACTATAAAAACAAAAAATGGATCGAAACACTAGCTCTAGAAGCAGAGACAGCAATAACAAAACTAGATATAACAGAACACAACTACTATAGACACATAGTTGCGAAGCAAATCAAAGAAATTAGCAAAAACAAAGATATCCATAATAGCTATAAAAGTAAGAGAGAATGGAAATTAGCTATGAATATAAAAAGAAAAATGATAGATAACAAATTAATAGCAACAAAAGCAGACAAAGGGAAGACATTAGTATTAATAACAAAAGAAGAGTATCAACAAAAAATAATGAAATTCATACATGAAAATAATTTTACATTGATCAACAAAGACCCAACACAACAATACCAAAATAATATTAAACAAACAATAAAACTATGCACAAACACAATACAAAAAGAACAAAAATGGAAGTACACAAACATGAACCCCATGGCCCCAAATTTACACGCGACAATAAAACTACACAAAAACAACACACCTATTCGACCCATAATCAATTGGAGAAATGCCCCAGCATACCAAATAGCAATACTGTCATCCAAAACACTACAAGAATACTTACAATTGCCAAACACATATAATATACATAACTCCATACAATTAATGAGTGACCTAAACACTATAGTAATAAATGAAAACATAAGATTATGTTCATTTGATATAGAGAACATGTATACAAACATACCTAAGAAAGACATATTGAACATAACCAAAAACATACTACAACACAATCATAATACAGACATAAATACACAAAGAGAAATTATGTGCATATTGAATACTATACTAGACCAAAATTATTTTCAGTACGAAAATAAATATTACAAACAAACAGATGGTTTAGCTATGGGAGCTCCAACATCTGCAATATTAGCAGAAATATACATCCAGAACATGGAGCACACACAAATATACAACATATTAAAAAATCAGAAAATAATTGGATATTTCAGATATGTTGATGACATACTAATACTGTATGATATAAACAAAACAAATATTGACAACATGATTGTGGAATTTAATAAACTGCAGCCAACTATACATTTCACAATAGAGAAAGAGAACCATAGATCTATAAATTTCTTAGATATAGAAATATATAGAGAAATGGAAATGTTACAATTCTCAATCCACCGAAAACACACTGCAACGGACATAATAATACCAAGTGACTCATGTCACCCACATGAACACAAAATATCTGGTATTAAATACCTCATAGATCGGGTAAATAACTACCCCATTACCAGAGTAGCAAAAGATAATGAGATAGAAACTATAAACAACATACTCATAAATAACAAGTACAACACAGATATAATCACAAAACTAACTACAAATAGTAGAAAACAAAACATTGCAAAAAAGCAGAACATTACAGAGGATTCAGAAGAGCAAAAAACAAAAACGAAATGGGCAACATTCACATATATAGGAAAAGAAACAAGAAATATCACAAAATTATTTCGAGACACAAAATTAAAAATAGCATTTAGAACTAAGAACAACTTACAACATATACTAAAATCAAGACCAGAAATAAATAAATATAACAATAGCGGCATATATAGTATGAAATGCCTAGATTGCCCCAAGGAATATATAGGACAAACCGGGAGGAAATTTAATACCAGATATAAAGAACACATACATGACATAAGACACAATAACAGCAATACAGGATACTCAGAACATATATTAAACACAGGACATGCATATGGCACTATAGAAAACACTATGGATATCATAGCAATAGGTAGGAAGGGGCAGTACTTGAACACATTAGAGAACTACCATATATATAGAACGACAAAGAAAAACACACACATGAATAACATAAACAAAGAAATATATAACCCAATATACCACGAATTAAACACTATCTACACAGAACAACATAACAACACCCCACCCCCTACCCCCACCACATCTACGCCAACAACATCATAACTCACTCAAAACGAAGACAACACACACACACACACACATACCCAGCAGACCCAACAGCATAACGCACGCAGTCGCGAGAACAAGACGCAACAGAAACACAGTGAGTATTATTAAAAGTTATAATACCACAAGTAATAGATAAAATACGGAACACAGTATTAATGAATACAAATTCACGTTGCAGATATACACGATAGGGAAGAAGAGCTCCAACAGAGTAGGATGAACAGGACTGGCGTAATAAGATACGACGTAGCGATCGGGAACCCTGAACAGTTTTAATATTTTTACGATTGACATTTGTCAATATATATGATGGACATATATTTTAGTTATTTTAAAGTGAAGACAAGGCATACAATGTACTAGTTTGACGTGAATTGAGTAGCACCTGAAGATGACATCCTTATGCCGAAACATGTAGTGAGAGTGAGAGAGGAAGATAGACAAGTGTATGCACTGCAAGACGGAATAAACAAATCATGAACTTAAATCAGTGCAACAGGACGCTACAATATAACAGAGTGAAACCTCCATAATCTAAATCCAGGCTAATTCGAATTCCAAGTAATCCGAAGCGACTTAGAGTAAAAAAATGTATCTCCAAAACTGCAAACGAAATTTCGTTATTTTAGTTTCTTGCACTAAAAATGAATTCTTATAAAACGTGATGTTATGCGTTAAAGGGCCTCGTTCTCTATGTGGTGAAAGAAGTAATCAGGTTACATGATGGGCGAATGCATTAAAAACGTTATCATATTTTAGAGAGTATCTTTGTTTACATACTTACATATCAAGCGATAAAACAAGAAAATATAATTAAGAGTAATGATAATTTTAGACAATAAAAGGCCGAAATTTAAGAACTTTCTTTATTCAAGCTGCAATGGGCCTATGGGAAATGACACATACAATAATATAACATTAAATAAATTTTCCCAATTCCGTTGAACTGTAATATTCACAATTCCAGGTTAACGCCAAAGTAAATTCTTATTAAAATATTACATAGTAACAGACAATCCAAGTGTTTGGTTTTAACGAAAGAACAAAAGACATGACTGAAAATGGCGCAAATGTCGTATGAACCTTAGATCGGTCGAAAGGTACAGAATGATAGATCATAAAGGGAATGAAGACATCGAAAAAGAATTGGGAATAATGATAGGAGTGTGTGGAGAGCGAATCCACGAAGTTTCTTCATTTATATAAACTGGAGGACATAAGATGCCGCGGATGCCAGATAAGGAGGTGGAAGAAAAATTATAATCCCCAGCCAGAATAGGCGAAGAAATAAAGCGGTGATATCGGTGCTGATGATGTATAAAGAAGCAGGACGATGTGCGACGCATGGCGTCTCCCGATCCGCCGAGGCAGGCGCGAGTTCGCGACGCTGGCAGTTGGCCCATTAGTCACCCCAGTTAAGATCTTATCCGAGTTAACCCGACCTCTTACGTGCCGGAGGGGGAATCCCGCATTAATTTCACACTCTACACGAGCATCAGCAGCCTACAAGACGATACTCATACTTACACCTCAGCATGCTACTTGGGCCATTTCTTAAAAGTAAAGGCATTTCTGAAGAGGCACGCGGTAGTGTAGTTGGTTGAGACACTGTGCTACAAGACAAGAGGTGGCGGGTTCAAGTCTCGATGAAGTCATCGGATTTTTTTCCAACTGACCTAACCCTTTCAGCCGTACTATGACCCTGGGGTTGACTCAGCCTCTAACAGAAATGAGTATCAAGAATATTCTTGGGGTAAAGCGCGGCCGGCGCGTAGGGCTGACAACCTTGCCGCCAGCTTTGAGCCGATTGTCTAGAAAATATGGGACCCTCAACGTCTAACAATCTTACGGGCCTTCACGGCCTGCTACAGGGATAGCTTTACTTTATACCTATGCCTAGACCTTAAAATGATCTTTTACCTTCAGGTTTCGTGAGTAGAATTTTCTATGAATTTCTCATATCTGCCTGTGAGCCAACATATATCAGTCGGTATAGTGAGTAGGCTATGGTCTCAACAGCCGAGGAATTGGATTTCAATTCCCGGTAGGGGCAGGAGACTTTTCTCTTCTCTACACGTCCAGAGAGGTTCTTCAACCCACCCAGCTTCCTGCACATTGGATGCATAGGTTCTCTTTACTAAGGGGTTAAAGCGGTAGGGGCGTGAAATTCATTAACTCCATTTAGTGTTGAGGTTAAGAATGGTGGAGCTATACCTCCACTATTGCATCCGCATCCATTGCCTGCTAACTAACTAAACTTAATGTTATATTTTAGCGTCCTGTTGCACTGATTTATGTCCATGATTTATTCTGACCGTCTTACAGTGCATACATTTATTCACCTTACTCTTCTCTCTTGCACTACATGTTTCGGCTCTAAAGTGCCATCTTCAGGTGTTTTTCGATGTACCTCGAACTACTTCATTGCATGCCCTGTTGTCTTTATACTAAAATAACTAAAAAATTCTGAACAGTTTTAATATTTTTAATATTTAAAATTTATCAATATATATGACGAATATATATTTTAGTTATTTTAGTATAAAGACAATAGGGCATGCAATGAAGTGGTTCGACGTACATAGAAAAACACCTGAAGATGGCACTTTAGAGCCGAAACATGTAGTGCAAGAGAGAAGAGTAAGGTGAATAAATGTATGCACTGTAAGAAGGTCAGAATAACTAAACTTACTTCATGGAGATGAGCCCTTCTTGAGAAGCCGCCAATTGTGCAGCTCCTCAAGAACTTCCCAGGATTTTAGGGAACCCGAAGGTTCATTACAATGTTCACAAGATCCCTCCACTAGTCCCTGTCCTGAGCCAGATCAATCCAGTCCATATCACTCCATCCTAAAACCAAAGTGAACGGAGAAGTTCATGGAGGTAGGCCTAGGCCCACTGGGGCTGTAGTGCCAAGAAAAAAAAAATCCATCTGCTTAACTAATTAAGAACTATGCCATGAAGGCGTATGAGTGAGTGGATGTATAGACATGTTTTCTTAACCTCGACACTAGCTGTAGGTGAGTGATCAGCTTCACGCCCCGGCCGCTTTAACCCCAAGGAAAGAGCCCCCGGTACCCATTAAATGGACCCCAGAGTCGGTCTGGACAACATGGAGAACAGAAAATTCTTGACTCTACCGGGACTCGAACTCCGACAATTCGGTCGTCCAGGCCGTAGCCAGTCGCTATACCGACTGAGCTATTCCGGCTCTCAACTACGGAGGGTAGGTGCGAAAATACTGAATAAGCAGTGGCGGAAGCCGACAAGGGTGGTCCTCCGAGTGGGGCGTTTGGCGTGGGACTAACAACCGCCCCCCCCTCTAACAAACAAACTTGTTACGAAATACTGTATCACGAAGGTTATTCATGGCGCGTTAAGTTCACTAATTAAAGCCTAGGGACAAGGTTACATTTCTCATATCTCCCTTAAGTGGAAAAGTAGATTAATATCAATTTATTGGTATTGATGTGTGGGAAATTCCAGAAGCTAAAAGTTTATGGCGGTTGTGAGAATGCTGTACAAAGAAGAGATCTCCTCTGTGCTCTTTCTTGAATGTTGTACAGTTATTTGATGCGCTCGAGGCGGATAACAGCCTCAGGTTCGTCAGAAACTCGCAAAACCTTCCATAAAGTGTCAATATTGACTGCAAACACACAACTTGAGCGTTTCAAACTTCCGGCAGCCAGTGTACCAGACTCCCTCATCCTGCCTCACACTGGTCTCCCGACCGACAATCTCAGGCTGTCCATTTGAAATTTCATGAAGCAAAAACTTTGTCTTGAAGCGTGCTTATCTATGGGCGCAGACCCCCCCGCCCGTGTGTTCAGGTAAAGCATTTAGCAGAAGTAGCACAAAATATTATACAGACAAATGTACAAAGCTACAGACGATGTATAATAAATAAATATTCTATAGGATATCATACCGAACTTTGCGATCTTACGGGTAGGGACACTGTCTTGTACTAGGGAGGTATGGGTTCAAACCTCGAACCAGAGACTTCTTATCCTGACTCGTGTCTCTGTGGTTCACATGTCACTGTACGAGAATTATATATATATTATTTATTATACTGCAATTGGGTTTTAGCCCGGTGGATTCTGGGATATTACAACATATCAGGCCACGACCACTTCTTTCATATAACTCTATGGAGCTGAGACCTTGAGAAGGTACTAGTCGCTAAGCTACTCAGAATTTCCGAACATTTTAAGAAGCCCTAAGGTTCATTATCATGTTAACAAGGTCCCATCTACTGGTTCCTATTCTGAGCCAGACGTATCCAATCCATATTACCCCAGTCTCTCTCCCTAAGATTAAAGATATCCTCTGACTTACGCCCAGGTCTTTCTACCTGTCTCTTTTCTTTTGGATTTTCCACCAAAATCCTGTATGCATTCCTTTTCTCCACAATGCGTGCTACATTCCTTGCACATCTCGTCCTCTTGAACTTGATCATTCTAATTATATTTGGTGATAATTATGAGATATTCTACCATTGTCCCATTTAACTACTCCGCTATCATCCTATCATTCGACGTTATATAATCAGAACTACTCACAGAGTTGTTAAATAGATTATAAATAAACAAATATTATTTTTTATTGCTAGTGGGGTGGGACTATGTCCCTTGTACTGCGGCCACTTCTGGCCTATTGTACCAGCCCATGATAGGTGAGGGTGATTGTGGAGCAATTGGTGGAATGAAGATTGGCAGGGGAAACCGAAGTACTCGGAGAAAACCTGCCGCAGCGCCACTTTGTCCACAGCAAATCCCACTTGTCCAGACCCAGGATCGAACCCGGGCCACCGCGATGGGAAGCCAACGACTAACCGCTTGAGGTATGGCGCGGCCAATAAATAAGTAAATAAACATTCTAAATAAGAGTTTTCATCTAAATAGAGTAAACTTTGGGTACCTGCATCAGAAATTGAAGAACAACGCATTGTATCTGCCAAAGAGCGACAGCTTAAGGAGACAGGATTGTGGGCATGAAGTCCAACTGAAGCAGTGTTACTGACCCTGCAAGTACGTCAACTCTTGTAGGCTTCTGAAATCCTCTAATTCGATTTAAAGCAAGGCACACAGCTCCGCGTACGTGCAACAAACACGCAATTCTTACTCTAAACCCGATAAGGATGTCAAGGCCCGGAAATTCACCGGCTGCAATCAACCTGCGGTCACAAATCCTTGGAATCGATTGGAGCCACGAGGTTTTCTGATCACCACATGGAACTCCTTCGGCGCTGTCACACATGTCGAGGGCGAAGACTCTGGAATATTTTGTCGGCAGCCGGATTGAAGTCTTCTTACGTCGAATCGTAATGTTTACAGGGAAAAGAATGATATGGTCGAAGGCATATCCACATAACTAACATCGCTGTTGAATATTTATCACTCCTACTTTGTGGACAAGAGGTTCCAGGTTCGAATCTGTGAACAATTGCAAGGTGTCCTGAGATTTACAGCAGTATTTTTTTTTTAATTTCTTCGAAGATAAAGTTGTCAGTTCTGTGTAGGACAGCTAATCACTGCTTCCTCCAACAGAATTTCAAATTAGTAATTGACGATCCATTATATCATTCGGCTACACAACCAGCGATACATTCTAAATGTACATAAAGGCCTACATTAGTATCTACGAAGCTACACACTTACTCAACCAGATAAAATCTGGGTTGAATTTTTGTCAGCAGTTTCTTGTTACCAAAAGCGGCCAGACCGACTCTAGGACCCACCTAGTAACCTAACCAATGTGTTTCAAGGAACTTCTCCGTTGAATTAAGTAGCCTTAGCGTGAAGCTGACCTCTCATCTCCATGTAATGACCAGGTTCAGAATACGTGGAGCCTTATCTCAGTCCCAACACACTTATTCATGACGTAATGCGTAAGTACATGGAAACGTTTAATTACTTATATACATTAATTACGGAACATAGAAGTAGGAAACCTCAAAAAAGCTTCAGTTAAAGCAGAAGAAGTCAAATAAAAAATTAATGACATTAAAGAAACAAGAATTGTAATTAATTCTTAATTTATTATGTCATAATAATAATTAGTTAATATTTTAACCGAACATGTTAACTTAAGCCATAACGCTTCTAACTTGCATTCAGCGGATATGGGTTCGAATCTATGCCGGGGGACTGACTAGTCTCAACCTCACCAAGCGAATTGCTGAATTGTAGCAGCATGAAATGAATCAAATAGCTTCCTTCTAAAGTCTTTCCGATACTAATCGCTTCTCCGTTGAAATTTGTAAAGTCGGAGCTAATGACAGCTTCATTACGCAAACTATAAATACACAAATATTTTTTTTTCCTTGGCACTACAGCCCCAGTGGGTCTAGGCCTACCTCCATGAATTTCTCCGTTCACTTCGGTTTTTCTAGATCTTACACATTCGGTAGGACTCCTTGGGCGGGTGATCAGCTCGTCGCAAGGCCTCTACCTGTACACAAACACAGAAAAACGCACACAAACATCCATGCCCTGAGTGGGATTCAAACCCACGATCCCGGTTTTCCAAGCGAGCGAAGACAGTACATGCCTTAGACAAAAACACAAATATAATACTTGGTAAATACATGCTTTCCCACTCAGGGCATGGATGTTTGTGTGCGTTTTTCTGTGTTTGTGTACAGGTAGAGGCCTTGCGACGAGCTGATCACCCGCCCAAGGAGTCCTACCGAATGTGTAAGATCTATAAAAACCGAAGTGAACGGAGAAGTTCATGGAGGTAGGCCTAGGCCCACTGGGGCTGTAGTGCCAAGGAAAGAAAATATGCCTGTAACAGTGGCAGCGCGGTCTAAGCAGTGAATTGCCTTCGCCTGCTCGAACAATAGGGTCATGGGTTCGAATCCCACTCAAGACATGGATGTGTGTATATGTTCAGTCTGTGTATGTGTTGTACTGTACGTAGGTAGCGGCCTTGAGACGGGCTGATGACTCGTCCGAGGAGTCCTACCGTCTGTGTAAAAAACATTACGAAAGTTAAGAAGAGGCCAGGTTCCAACAAAGAGCTGTAGAGTCATTGATGACTGAATGAATGAATGTATGAATGAATGAAAGGCTTAGTAATTAATAATCACTTCTAAGTATTGTAAAGAAACTATTCCGAAAGTTTTAAATAAGAGATAAACGTGACGTAATATCAGGAACGGGTTTAAAGGGAAGCAACTGGAGCGGTCGCCCCTGGACCTCGAAAGAACACAAATCGAATCTTAAAGATTTGCTTAGACTTTTCATTCTCTACAATCACAAAAAGTTAGTTAGTATTTTTAGTTAACATAAGACATACGAACTAATATAAACTGTCATAAACTAAAAAACGTTGTTACTAATACGGGCCTCCACATTTTGATTCGCCCCGGGGCTTCCACAAATGTGAATCCGGGTCCGTGTAATCTCAACACCCGTGATTCGACGCGATCCAATGCACCACTGTGCATGGGAGCTGAAACAGATGGCACTCAGTGGGAGCTTGCTTGTTCTCCAGTGCATGTAATTTATTGTGATTGCTTCATTTCCCCAAATAAGCAGCACGGAACTGCACAGAGAGGAATATGAATGTAAACTCAGCATGAACGGCTGATTCGCACTTTCAGGCCTGATCTGGGTTTCCAGTGATTTCCTAGCTACTGATGTAATCCAAACCAGCTCAACTGCCGTAACCGTTTGCTCTTGAATATCTTTACACTTTTATTTTAATGCTAGTGGGGTGGGACTAAGTCCCTTGTACTGCAGCCACTTCTTGCCTATTGTACCAGCGCAAGATGATAGGTGAGGGTGATTGTGGAGCAATTGGTGGAATGAAGTTTGCCAGGGGAAGCCGAAGTACTCAGAGAAAACCTGCTCCAGCGCCACTTTGTCCATCACAAATCCCACTTGACCAGACCCGGGATCGAACCCTGGCTGCCGCGATGGGAAGCCAGCGACTAACCGCCTGAGCTGTGGCGCGGTCTTTCCATTTACACGTAGTCCTTAAAGAAATCATGCAGCATTTGCACTCGTTCGCGATAACAAATACGAACTGAGTTACTTTTAACTAAAACGGAACATTCAAAATTAACTTAAAATCAAAAGTAGTGACTTAGCGCAGAAGAAGCCATACCTGAAAGACGGCGATATACATGGAAGTGAAAAATACGAGTGTGATATCATAAATGTATAATGAATTAGAAAAGAGAGAATACTTGTACTGGGATAAACGCTGTCATTACGTACTTATGCCCACGTAAAATTAAGTCGCATCCGACATAATCCATTTTCTCTCCATATTTTAATATATTTTTATGTTTTAATAAATTTGAACATATAGTATTGACATTTTAAGAACCCGGGATAGCTCAGTCGGACGGGGGATCAGCCCGTCGCGAGGCCCCTACCTAAACACAGGATAACACAAACACAGAATAAACACATACACATACCAAATATTCATGCCTTGCGTGGGATTCGAACCCACGATTCCAGCTTCCGAGAGCGAAGACAGTACATGCCTTAGACAGCGCGGCTACCGTGGCCAGCCCTCAGTACAGAGGGTATTACTCATACATTGACAGCTAAATGACTTCCGCAGTTAATAAAACGTAGTTAAATGGCTTCAAAATTCCAAATTAAAAAATTTAACGAGGATGAGCCAGCAGGGGAGGTCAGTCATAGAGGTTTATTCGACTTCTTTAAGGAATTCTATCGGACTGATTTCGATCGGTGGAGGTAATTTCGAGGTGTCTGTATAGCAGACACTAGTTATGTACGAGTAATTTATCACATCAAGAGTATGCAGTTGCTATAGCCCTACTTACAATTTCTATCTGTAGTTTCTATAATATCAGGCAATAGTTCTGCAGCTTATTGCGTCAAGGGTCTGTAGTTTCTATATCTATCGTTTCTATCTGCAGTTTCTGTACAGCAGACAGCAGTTCTGTAGTTCCTATAGAGGTACCTATAATTTCTATCTGTGGTTTCTGCAATATCAGGCAATAGTTCTGCAGTTTATTGCTGAAGGGTCTGTAGTTTCTATCGCAGTTTCTGTACAGCAGATTGTAGTGCTGCAGTTTGTCGCGTGAAGTGTCCGTAGTTTCGACGTGCCTCTATAGCAGATGGTCTGGGCATCGGTCCAGACTGTGGCCTCATTGCAGTGGTCCCTAGCTAACGGCTTGTCCCGATGTTGGGGCAGAACTGTTACATTAAAACCATTCTATGGAATATAACACGAAATTTTTTAAATTGATTACACTGCCATATTCATTCGATGAAAACTGAGACCTTCCGTGTCAGATTCAATGTTGCACAACATGAAAGATTGATGAGCGCTGATTTTGAGGCCCTGGTTACGCTCCTTATTTTAACTTAATTTATCAGTTTTCAAACTAACTAATACAATAATCAATTCTTCATTTTATGTCAATCGAGGCGTTAACATCAAACTTTTCAAGAACTAGACTCTTAATCATTAAAACTTCAATAAAAATGTAAAGCCGTCAAATTATGTTATTTTAAGGCCTCAGATCTTTCAGAGTTCATCACTTGTTACGTACGTTTACATGCATATGCTTTCATTGATTCATTTATCTGCATAATCTCAAGAGACGTGATAGTTCTGTCTCGGCTAGCCCCCTCACTGGTTCGCAACCAGGTTATATCACTATTATAATTTTATTACCTTTCCTTTTATGAATTTTCATAATTTTATTCATCTGTATTCACACTTGTATGTAACTACGTTTCGTATCTACATAAGAAATGAATAATTACATTTTTATATTACTTAATCTTTGATAACACTTGTTGAGTGTGAAGGTGTGAACTGGAAACCCTTTAAAGCTCAGCGGTACCAGTTTTAGCGTAATAAACCTGTACATTCTGCCCATAGTGTGTATTTGTGTGTTTTGTATGGTTCTCACAATAAACAGCACTTGTTTCCTTTGAGAGCATTAACCGATTTATCTTCATAGCGGAGACGTAATGTGCTTTCTGCGAGATACGAACTGATTTTTTTTATATATCATTTAGTAGAAATTCAGTCCTTAAACCTATACTTGACAAAGCCAAGCATATTCATAAAAGATAACCCTTCCTTTCGTCAGAGGGGACGTTACATAAGGACTGTGACCGCAAGGGTTCAGTTGAAAAAACCTCTGGTCGTGTTCCTCAAGGGGCTTAGCGTCAAGATGAAATGATTGGCGGTAAGCCTTCAGCCGTAAAGTGACTCTGACTGTGCCTTCAAAGTGATATTGTGGCTCACTGAAGTCCAGTGGCGAGTTTTTATGAACATGGTAATAAACCTTTGGTTTCCATAAGACGCGGAAAATTTCTTGATAACCTGGAGCGACTATCCGACTTTCAGGAAAACTCTGCCGCATGGACTCGATTAATATAACGTTTACCTTTTCAATTTTCCTTTCTGGCTTACGGAGAAAATTAAAGGTGCCTTGCTGTATACTGCATTCCTGTAAGCATTAGCTGATGTCTTGCTGCTAAGCGTCTCTACAGAGTGTGTGTAGGCAGGCTTTGAATTTTGAACACCTCAGATAAGATATTTTTGGTGCACTTGCAAGAGCTCGATTTATGCTCCACAGTGCGAACAACAGGTCACGTGTGTGTTACAAATAACCTCTTGCTTTTATCGGCAACATTCACAATCGCAGGTTACGTTAAAACTCCTAAAGCGAGCCACACAGATCTCGAGTGAAAGAAAAAGTTTACACTGTAAACGTATTTATGGTGAAAGGCAAGCCTCGCATTTGGAATATACCTCATAAAGGAAAGCAGATAAAGTGAAATCCCCAACGAAAGATAAAAGAGAGCCGAGGAAATTGTTTTAACCCAAAAGAGTAGAAGTTGTTGGGAAATTAATCATTCAAAAATTGGATTTCTTCTAATATGTAAGAATTAAGTTCCTACCTCACAGAAAACACATTACCTGCGTCCCAGGTAAAAAGATTAAGTGGTTAATGTTGCTTGGGAGGAAGGAATTCTGTTTCTTGTGAGAACCGTATGAAACACACACATACCCTCCGTGGAAAGAATGCAGAATTTTGGTATATTTAGGCAAGTGGTATACTCGTATACTGTGACCACTAAGCTTTAGAGGGTCAAAGAAAGAAAAGTTTGTAGGGGGGATCAGCGGCGCGTCAGATTTTAGGGCTATTCGAGTGTGTATAACAGATGGAACTAGTTAGTTAGTTATTTAGAGACGGTGGGTTTCCCCATGCACCGCGACCAGTTTGATCTATTGTGCCTCCCTCTATGATATTCTACCAGTCTCTTTACCCTACCGATAAATGGTGCGTACCATCAGTCCCGCCGAGCAAGCGAGTTCGGCCACTTGCTTAGTGGTGTCTATAATGCTTCCCCCATCTATCAGAGGCCTTAGAGGCTATTGTTGGGCGGGAAACGTCCTGGAATTTGGCTCAGTGATCCCCTTTGGGGATATGAGGTTCTTATACGTGCCGTAAATTTACGACACGGGACAGATGGAACTAAGAATGTAGTATAAAAAATGCAACGTTGATCCCGTGCTTAAATAATTAAGCACTTCACCATGAAGGCGTATGGGAAAATGGATGTATAATCCACATTTTCTTGACCTCGGCACTAGCTGGAGGAGAGTGGTCAGTTTCACGCCCATACCCCTTTACCCACGGGGAAAGTAACCCCGTACCTATTGGCTAGGAGGCTGGGTGGGCCCCAGAGCCAGTCTGGACGATATGGAGAAGGGAAAATTGTGACCATATCGGGACTCGAACACCGACCGCTTGGTCGTCCAGCCTGTAGGCAGTCGCTATACCGACTACATCCCCCCGGCTCACAACAATGCAGTATACAAGCAGATTAAGATTGATAAGCCTTATGCAAACGCAAGTCTGACGGCAATTTTCTAGGTAAAATATGTTTACACACGCAGGAATAGAACATTTAAAAATAGACATGAATGTCAAGCTGAGCACAGGCCTGTCAATGAAATAATTAAAATACAATGCAAGTAAACTCTGGACAAAGATATACAAAACATTTCTCCGTGACGAGGCGCCGCGAAGCCCGAAGGACATGCTCCAACCCTCAGGATAAACCCGGTGGTCCCGCTGGCTTAACTGCTTTGGTCCTGAATGACTTTTCGTATTTCCAAACCTAACAGTTTTCCCCCAAATGGTATAATTTGTAATCACTTGATGACGTAACACTTTGATGATAGTACTCAACCCCAACAATATGTCATCACAGCAGATGATCTCGAATGCTCGTGTAGCATGAATGCAAGTATTTTGACGGTGGCCAAACTCACTGGTTCAGTAAAAAGGTAAAGGTAAATTTATCCTTGTACATAATTAAGTAAGCGCTACGCCATGAAGACGCATGGAGGAGTGGATGTATAGATCCACGTTTTCTTGAACTCGGCACTAGTTAGAGGTGAGTGGTAAGCTTCACGACCCGGCCGCTTTACTCCCGGGGAAAGAGTTTCCCGTACCCATTGGATAGGAGGTTGGATGGGCCCAGAGCCGGTCTGGACGATATGGAGATGAGAAAATTCTTAACCCCACCGGGACTCGAACTCCGACCCCTAGGTTGTCCAGCCAGTAGGTAGTCACTATACCGACTACGGTATCCCGGCTCACTCAGCAACAATAATGTCAAATTTATTATAAGTCTGGCTGTTTAACCGTCATATTTCGTAAATCAAGCCCACTTCTTCCGCGTTAACTCCATTGAAAACTTATAAAAATAAGAGTCCTCGTATCACCTCGCAGCTCCTTTAATCTCTGCAGTTGACACGGCTCTCTTAGTGCACGGGGAACAGCTAATCAAATTAAGCCTGTTAATTACAGAAACTTAAAAAACGTTTGATCATAATGACAAGAAATGTTATAAATGCCAAATATGATTTAAAATTTACATGGTTCTCTACGATATAGTGTTGGAAATATATCTCTTTATGTATTATAGCGTCTAGTCTCGTTACTGGGTAACGACTTCAGAACAGACAACGAAACAACATCCGTTGCTAGGCACTAGATTCTTAATAAGAAACAATTGAACTACAACAATAGAAGAGTTGTGTTTTCTGCTGGTTCGTGCTGAGAGTTTATAAGCGGGAAGAAGTTTCTTTGCTCAGTTGCCCCAAATGGACAGGACAGCAACTTTCACAAAGAAGAAAACATCTGGTCATGAGCCCCAGCTGGGGCTCGACACCAAGACAGACAGACTGACTGACCGTCAGCTGTAACATGATTTTTACTTTGCTCAGTTCAGTTGTAAGACGGTGGTCAGTCAGCAATTGCGTGAGTGCGGAAGAATATCAAATGTTAGAAGCCGTTACCAGGATACAACTTGTGGAGACTGTAACAAACTGAGGACACTAGTCTGTGTGCTCTTGTGTACTACAAAGTGTAGAAATTAGGAATATTGTTAGAGTTATTTGTTGTTACGACCTGTAAGTGGTCAATAAATCCAATCTAAAATCTAAAACCCAGCTTATAGTCACACTTTCACGGGAAACTGTTATATATTCTACCCTTAACCACCAGACAAAGCGGAAATAAGAGAAAAGTGAAGATAGGAAGGATGTATAGAACAGGTTAGCGAATATATGGGCCAGTGGGTTGGCCGTGAATGCTTTTACACAATACTGAAGGACACTTTCCACTGTTGTTAATACGATATTGCAACTGTTACGTGTAGGACCGTTATTGTAAAGATCCAGCCACTTGTTACATGGCGAGCTATCATTTGTTTTATGTCTCATTATCACACTCCCCCTTCGTGTATCATTATTAATTGCAGTCCTCCGTGAGCACAGGAGAACAAGTTTTAATTTCACGTCACAAAGTTCGGCTCTTGTGCGAAGTATCCCACACGCGACACACGCATTTAATGGGATCCACCTCGCTTGAAATTAATGCCATTTTAAAAACTCACATGCAAGAACTACCCATAATTGAAGCATAGCGGCCATTTGCTAAGCGGCGTCTCGTTTGGTGTCCCCAGTTTAATTTTATGAGCCATGCCTCTAATCGGAACATATTGTTCAGTTCTTGCTAACTTGACATCAAACAATAAGAATATTAACCTACATTATTTGTCTGTGGAATTTTTATACAGTAGAATGTGAATACTTCAAATTTATATAAAATTTAAAGGTAAAGTCCTTGTGCTTAACTGATTGAACAACACGCCATTAAGTCTTTTGGGCATAGCTGTAGAAGAGAGGTCTCTTTCTCTTACCGGGAATCGAACCCCGCCTGTCGAGCAAGTAGCCTGTTGCCATACCTACTGAGCTATCCCGAATATTACGAAGATCAATAAGAAATGCAAAATCGCAAAGAAAGAATTTGAAAAAATATGTGTACTTTAAAATGAAGTACATGTTTTAATTCCCTTTTTTATCACAGAGGACAAGCGACCATCTGCTGTTTACATGCAATACCCAGTAATCGACTTAATGGGCAGGCAGACGGGTAATAATTGTAATTACTTTTACCGAGCTGGTTTTACCTTTGAATGAAATAATTGGTTATGTTGTACAGAGAAGCCTATTTAAACTTTCAGTAATTTCAATTACATTGTGGAGGCTGTGTATTCAATAAGAGACACGAATGTAGAAATTAGTGAAGGATTAAACAAAATAATAGGCTGAAATGATCAACCAATCAGCCCACCCACAGCTCAATACATTATGTGGAGCAGGGTCCTTCTTGACAAGCTCAAACAATTACTTTCAATTTCTGGAACCACGAGGTTCATTACCATAATCACAAAAACCCTCCAAACAATAAGCCTAAATCTGAGGCCGTGTAAAACATTTCATAACATATTCTTTGTGTTATGGTGAGGTGTTTGAGCCTCTCACCAAGCCCCAATGATGAGGTAGCAGCTCTTATCTTTGTTAGCGATTGCTTATTCAACATATTCGTAGCTTCTGCATCCGGAGGCTGTCTCCTCCCTCTGCAGTTTGAAGAAGCGCCATGCAGTGGTGACAATTCGAATTTGCACTCCAGACAGAGGGAACTGAAACCGAATTCGGTAAAGACAGACGTTCTCTCTTACAGCAGTACCTGAAGATCAGTCGCCGTGATTCTGAACAGTTTACTTGATTCTTAATAAAGAATGTACCTCAACTTTATTTCAAACGTTGCCCCTCAACCTCTTCTGTGTCTCTCAAACTGTTTGCACCCGTCAAAACGCACTAATGTAGTTAATTTATTTATCTGGGTGCAAGGGGGAGCGTAGTTGGTTGAGACACTATGCTAGAAGCCGGAAGTGAGCGGGTTCTGTTTCCGATTAGGTCATTGGAATTTTCGATTGACCTAATCCTTCCAGCCACACTACAGCCCTGTGGTCAACTGAGCCTCTAACACAAATGAGTACCAGGAATCTTCCTGGCGTAAACGGCGGCTGGCGCTAAGACTGACAACCTCACCGTCATTTGTGAGCCGATTATCTAGAAAATTTGAGAGCCACTACACCTCTCAAAACGCACTAATAGTAAATTTATTTGTCTGGGGGCACGAGGTAGCGTAGTTCGTTGAGACACTATTCTACAAGCCGGAAGGTCGCGGGTTCGATTTTCAATGAGGTCACTGGATTTTTCAAGTGGCCTAATCCTTCCAGCCGCACTATGGCCCTGGGGTAGACTCAGCCTCTAACAGAAATGAGTACCAGGAATCTTCCTGGCGTGTAAAAGGCGGCCGACTGGCGCGTAAGACTGACAACCTCAACTCCATCTGTGAGCCGATTGTCTAGAAAATGTGGGAACCTCAACGTCTCACAACCCTATGGGCCTTCACGGCCTGTTATAGGGATAGCTTTATGTTTTACCCATTATCTGCGATATCAACCCAGCTGCTTTTTCTGTAATAAACATTGATTATCTGAATGTTAAGGTTCTCATGGCGGCAACTCTGTGACACCGTGAAGTATGTTAAAGTTTACTGAGGGTGTGTATGAATGATTGCTTGGGTGACAGAAACACTATATTTGCTGCCCGCAGAATACACAGCGCCACACTCCAGATGGAGGTCCTCGTCAGCACAAGCATCAACTGTTTATTCTTGGATTACTTTACTAGGCATTTCCAACAGAGGACAATGAGTGGCGGACTCGGAAGGAAAGGGCTGCAGCTGGCTCTGACGTATCATCAGAGTTTTCAATTACAGACGCAGAGGCACGAGAAAACAGAGCTAATATCAGAGTTCAGATAGGGAAATCGTGACTTCAAAAATATATGATAGTACCGGTAATTATTCGGAGTCTGGATAGCTCAGTCGATGTAGTGACCGTATACGGTTGGAGTCCGGGTTTCGATTCCTGGAAGGGACAAGAGATATATTTTCTTCTCCAGAACGTCCAGACCAGTTCACGGGACCACCCAGACTCATGTACATTGTATACCGAGGGTATATTTCCCTAGGGTTAAGGTGGCCGGAGTGTAAAGCTGACCGTTAACCTCCATCTAGTGCCGAGATCAATAAAGGTTAAGCCAAACCTCCACAGCCCATTAAACTTCGTGTCATGGTGTTTAATTAGTTAAGAATAGGGACAAATTTTCCTTTTACATTTAACAGTAATTATTCAAGAGCGACTTTCAACAAACCACGAGATGATGCATGCATGCAAATATCTGTAATAAATTAGCAAACAATAATTCATTCGTAATTTTCTACAACATGGGAGGGATGTTTTCATCACATAATTATTATACGTAAACAAGTAAAGCTACTCCTGTAACAGGCCGTGGAGACCAATAGGGATGTGAGATGTCGAAGCTCACACATTTTCTAGAAAAATCGACTCACACATGGCGGTAAGTTTGTCAGCCTTAAGCACCGGCCGCCCTTTACCCTCAGGAAGATTCCTGATACTCATTTCTGTTAGAGGCTGAGTAGATCCCAGGGCCATAGTGCGGATAGAAGGATTAGGACAATTAAAAATCCAATGACATCTGTAACCGAACCCGCAACCTTCCGGCTTGCAGCATAGTGCTTCAACCAACTACGTCACCGTGTGCCCCTTATTATTGTGTGCATGAAATTAAATACACAAACGTCTATGAAATATTATATTAGTCAGATTCAGTTGATGATATAGGATTACAAAATAAATTTAACGAAGAATACGAGTATAATCATATGAGGAGGAGGAATACAATATTATATTTCAGCGGAACGGTGGGGCTTCGGGGTTTGGGCTACTGCACACATCACGATAATATAGGAGCATCTGCCGTTTGCCAGTCCTATATTTCAATTTCAGACACACGCGGACACCCGAGTCCTGATCGTGTGTAGGGGTATTCATTTGTATCATTATGCTAATTGTCAGTCAATCAGAAACCACCGCTCCATTAGTTCATTGGTTAATTATCAATTTCGCTTCATCTCAGTCGATTCAGCCAATTCAACAGGAAATTAAAAAAGTGTAGTTAATACAGATCGAATTCAGTCATTTGCATGATTCATTATTAATGACAGAATATGACTGGTCCTTCAGTTAATTACATCTTCTTCCACCATTCTTTAAAAGCCGGCATCGACTTAGCAATGGCTGTTGTACAGTTGCTTGTTTCGCGGTTGTTGCCTAGAAACAGGTCTTACTTACTTACTTACTCATGGAGCTGAGCCCATCTGGAGGAGCCCCCAATTCTACAGCTACTCAAGAATTACTTAGCGTTTCATGGAACCCGTAGGTTCATGACCGTGTTCACAAGAGCCCTCCACTGGTCCCTATCCAGAGCCAGATCAATCCAATCCATACCGTCCCATCCTATCTCTCTAAGATCCATTTAATATTGTCCACCCACTTACGCCTTGGTCTTCCCAGTTGCCTCTTTCCTTCTGGCTTTTCCACCAATATCCTATACGCATTCCTCGTCTCCCCCATTCGTGCTACATGACCTGCCCACCTCATCCCCCTTGACTCGATCAATCTAATTATACTTGGAGAAGAGTACACGTTACGAAGCTCCTCACTGTGCACAAACCATAATATGAATATCTGCATATTGAAAGTGTATGTGGGCAAATACATAGTTTACGTAATATATAGACACGTTATATCACAAGCCGCAAGGTTGCGGGTTCGTTTATGGATGGAATCATTGGGCTCTTCAATTGACCTAATACTTCCAGCCGCACTATGACCCTGGGGTCGACTCTGCCGCTAACAAAATTCACTATCATGAATCTCTAGGGGGTAAAGGATGGCCGAAGCGAAAGGCTGGTAACTTCACCGCCACATGTGAGACGATTGTCCAGAAAATGTGGGAGTCTCGACGTCTCATAAACCTATGAGCCTCCACGGTCTGCTATAAGCATACCTTTTTATAGACACAAGTACAGTTATTAATATAGTAAAGCTGCAATGCAGTGGACAGGACTGAAAACGTAGTTCAGAGCCATCTGTACTTGACACGCTCAACTTCACAATTACGTAAATTTATTTTTATTTTATTTTATTTTATTTTATTTTATTTTATTTTATTTTATTTTATTTCTGTGATGTGACGCTATGCAGTTACTACCAAACTACTTGGCGTCACATCCAAGACAATTGAAATTTAAATCTAATTCCAATTGTTGTAAAAATATATGTAATATTTAATATGTGAGAATAAGGTAAATTTGTTCCTGTGCTTAAATAATAAAGCACTACTCCATGAAGGCGTATGGGGGAGTGGATGTATAGATCCAAATTTTCTTAACCTCGGCACTAGCTGAAGGCGAGTGGTCAGCTTCAAGCTCCGGTCGCTTTACCTCCAGAGAAAAGCCTCTTATACTACTTCGATAGGAGGCTGGGTGGACCCAAGAGCCGGTCTGGACAACGTGGAGAAGAGAAAATTCTTGACTCTACCGGGACTCAAACTCTGATCCCTCGACCGTCCAGCCCGTAGCCAGTCGCTATACCGATTAAGCTATCAATATGTGGGAATATAAAATCGATTTTATAAAATTAATATAACACCCCAGGGATCATTAAATTTGTGTCCAACTGGTCGTCCTATTTGCAACGCGATTTCTGTTAAACAGCTATATTACTCAGAGAATACGTGCATAAAGGTTCAAACATTTCAAAGACAACAGCTTTGAGACATTTCTATGGGAGATCAAATAAAGATTTCTCTTAATTTTTTTACAGTATGTAATTTATCGACACATAAGGTATCATGATTACACAGCGTCTGATGGTAGAATGATGAATAATAAATGTAAAGGATTTGGAAGGAAGCGGTCGTGGTCTGACATAAGTACCGTATTTACGCATGTATAGGCCGCCTGCGTGTATAGGCCGCAGCACAATTTTCAGACAGAAATTATAGAAAAACTAATTTTCTTGGAATATTATTTCAGGAGTAGAACACCCTGTATTAGTAATTATGAATATAATTTTTTTAAATGAAGTGTGATTTCGAATATTTCGAATATAAGCCGCACCCCAGTTTTCCTCTTGAATTTTTGGCAAAAAAATGTGCGGCCTATACATCCGTAAATACGGTATCATCCGAGCATTTGCCTGGAGGGATTGAGGAAAACTACGAAATGCCTTAGGCATCGTAGCCTATGTCCAGGCAGAGCTTTGAAACGAGTACGTCTCAAACATGTCTGCAGCTTTATTTCTATGACAAGACATCGGGACAAATGTGTACGGTTTAAGTTAGGGAAGAAAATTCCAACAGAAAACTCGAATGCTTATCGTGGTAAACTCAGATTGAAAATGGAAGCAAACTTCCGATACCTTTTTACATAATATCTCACATTAGAATGTCGACATATTTGACCTAATATTTTTTTCAAATAGCCCAGTTCGATTCTCGGCAGGTGTAAGAGATTCCTCTCTATTCCACAGCGTCCGGACCGGCTCTGGAACCGAGTAAGCCTTCCTTCCATAGGTTACCGGTGGTCCTATCCGCGCGGGTGCAGCACAGCTGAAGCATGAAGCTAACCACTCACCTCAATCTAGTGCAGATGTCAAGAATGGTTGAGCTATACCTTCACCCCCCCATACGTCTTCAAGGAGTGGTGCTTAACTAACTAAGAGCAGGGATAACTATACCATTGCCATTTTAGTCCAGTTCTAGTTGAAAGATGACTTGGAGATTTCTTGCTTTGATCTTGTCAGTGGTTATAAGTTCGTTTCCAAATTTTTGATGACAACTATTATTTCGCGTTCTGTAACAGGAAAAAAATTTAATTTATATGAAATTCAACGATCTGCCTGTAGGCATCAGTGGTACTTTTTAAAACTCTGATGGTCTAACACGGATTGGTTTGTAAATATATTCCACACTAAAATAAATTTGGACTATTCACATAAAAATCGTTGCGATTAACGAAAAGAAATGGTATTTCGAAATTAATTTTATTGTCAGGAAGTATGTACCCCATTCTCCCTAGTTCACAGGCCATGCTCTGCATGAGTTCTGTCGTCTCATGCTTGTTTGTCACACGCTCCAGTTTGGTAACGTCTCATTGCTCATCTCTGTTTCCTATGTCACCGGGAAATGGAACAAATACACTACTTTTTCAAGAAATGAATTTAATTGATATATTTTAAGGTTTATTTTATATATTAATTTAGAGCATTCTGAAATATTAAAGGAAACTTGTGGTTTAATGTTAATTCATACTTGGGTCACAATTACTTCTAGTAAAAATTGCGTTAATGAAGCTTTGGATAAATTAAGAATAGCTATATAATCATAGACCGATCACAGTGGCCGCTCGGTCTAGAGTATGAACTGCCTTCGTCCTGTCAAACACTGGGATCGTAGGTTAGAATCCCACTTGATGTTCGGATTTCTGTTGGCGTTTATTGTGTTTGTGCTGTCCTGTGTGCAGGTTGCAGCCATACGACGGGCTGATCCCCCGTCCAAGGAGTCCTATCGACCGTGTAAAAAGATTACGAAACTAAAAATTACAAAGGCCCACCAAAGAGCTTGTAGAGCCATAGATAGAATATTGAATGTAAATATAGAATTCTTCTTCACTCTGGTACACTCCGATTAGTGTATTCTGATGTGTCGCGAAATAGGAAGGGGGGGGGAAGTATATTCAGTTAAAAGGTTGGGCATTAAATATCCTTTGGCATAATGGCATTGTTCAATTCATTATATGAATAAACAGAAGAAGGGACTGATGTTATCAAATGACTTCCATTTGGGAAAAAGCTTGCATCGTACCCGAGCTGTGACAACATAAAAGAATGTCCTTCCTATGACAGGATGATATCCCTGTGTGATTCTCATTGTGATATTTTCAATAAAATTCCCAAAGCCATCATGAAGACTAAATACTGTCAGGTGAGGCCAGCAGGTACTTTACAAAATGTCGGATGTAACCACATTTAATATGTCATCATGTTTCCTTTCACTCTTGGGACTTAATACGTTTTGCGGTCTTCCAGCTTGGTGATTGGGCGGGGGTTGAAAAATCCTCGCAGTAACAAAACACTAAGCTAAAAAATATATTTTTTACATAGTGTAAATAAAATCAATATCCAAATATGCACACACATTCAGTAACTGCATTCTTCGTATATTTCGAAACATTCAAAACAAAATTCCTTTCTAATGCAGAGCTTCTAGTATTCGGGAAATAACCCACAGCTTCCCTCTGTTCATTACAGCGAATGTTTAATTCAAAAACATTTTTTTTTGGATAAGCTCATATTTGTATCATAACAGATTCCAAATTATTCAGCTAAGATTAAATAAAAATATATAATCATTGACCTTTTGGACAATATCCTTCGTCCTATTTTTATTTAAAACAATTTTTCAAGGGCTGGACTCTGCCTCCATCCTCAGGTAAAAAAGCCTACTTATTTGGACTCGATCGATTGAGTTAGCTCTATCGGTTAGGCCCAAATAAGTACGCTCTTTACTTTAAGACATAGACAGAATCAAGTCTACGAAACGTCGTTTTGAGTGAAGAAACTGGACAATAGATTATGTCCAAGAAGTCAGTTAGTTGTATTACTATGCCATCCTGACAAAACTTGAAACCTCAATTTGGATGAAAAATCTTATCACAGCTTAAAACACATTTACACAACGAAAGAAACAAACGATCTGATCTGGGTCTCACATGTTGGTATTGTGAACGTAAGATCAGGCTTCCTGTGGCTATTTTTCTTATAAATGTGATGTAGCTTGCAAGAAACGAAGAAGCATACGTTTCAGAACTAGAACACAAAACTTCTTCCAGAGTCTCAGAACACTTAAATGAACACAGCCATGACGGATGTTTCTGACAAAACTTGCTGCATTATGCAGTGAGTAATTTAATTAGTAAGCATCGATAAGATATTTTTGTGGAATAATTTAAACTCTGCTAATATTGTTTGAGCTTCATGTATAAAATCACCTCCATTTTCATATGGACCCGTGTGGCTCGTTCACTATATTTGAATGTTTGGGATAAGTTATCACTTCATCTTATACTTTGTTGACTGGAAGAAATTAAAATCTTTTCGACCAAAACACTAAGATTACACAATATAAACCCTGTAGGATAATATTATCTTTCAAATCTCGATTTGTACAGTTTCGAACAGTCGTAATTCGCTGATTACGTTTCCGTTTGGCCTGGCCGGTGTAGGCGGTAGTGGCTGAGTATGACCATACACTCTCTGTAACCTCTGCAGGCTGTTGGAGGAGACAGTGCGCTCCAGTATCTCCCCCCAGTACTTCTCGCTGAGACCCTCCAGGTCGCCTCTGGCACCGGAAGGCATCGGAGGGGCTGTAGCCTGGGTGGCGACGACGATACTGCTGTTTGTACTGCAGCAGCGGGCCTTGGAATTCAGCGGCGCCTGACGCCGACACAGCACCTAGAACCGCAATACATCTACAGTAATACAAACAGCTGAAAGCGTGTTCTGTACCCTGTGACATTATATCGGCCATTTCATGAAGGATTCGCCGACCTCTGTTTATTGACACTTGGTTTTCGGGCCAGTACATGTGGATGCTATCAGCAATACTACTACTATATTATATATTCTTCGTTTTTCCCCTATATTTTTTTGTTTGTTTCTCCCATTCCTTCCATTTCTCTCTCACACTTTGTGTTCGCTTTATTTTCTTCTTCATTCACTTTTTTTTTTGTGTTCTCGTGCCTTATTCTTTCTTTTTCGGTTTCCTTTTCTGTGTGCTTCTTCCTTATCTTATGTTATGGTCTTTTCATCTCTCTAACATCCCCTTGCTTTGCAGTACAGGAGAACGCCTTTGGGTAACGTCTTTTAGTGGTTGGTGGTGGTGGTGATGATGATGATGATGATGATGATAATAATGTATCGGAGAAGGGGAAGGAGACCTACTACCCCGCCTGAGCAAAGTTTTTTTATCTTAAGTCAGGAACGGGAGAAACGCATATGGACAAAGGAGCCACGAAAGCAAGGTGAAACAAGCGGCGGTCTGGGGCGGCATCTTTTACGAACACTCCTTTGTTTCTTTCTTTTGCTAAATAAAAATTAATGCATACTGATTATTTCTTCATTAATTGGCAGTAATCTAAAAATTTTGCGCAAAAAAACGTAAATAAAACTCTTTTTAAGAATTCAGACACTAATGACAACTTTAGTCAAAATGCCTGGCCCTTTCGCGTTACCGTGACAATTTTTTAAAATTTTTTATCCTCTTTTAACGGTTCTGTGAGGAGGAGGGACGAAATCTTTCTTATGGAACAATAGTTTGGCTTGCGTCGAACCTCCACGTGGATCCGGTCGGTTTCGAATTCGAGCCTTTCGGCAACGGAGCCCAATTGTGGGCCGTCATTCTTCACGTGCAGAATAGATCATTATTAAGAGTCCAATCTTCTGGCACATAACTCAGTCTAGACCATTAAAAGTCAACCGACGTTTCGGAAGAATATGTCGTCTTCACCTTCATTGTCGAATAATAAGTCTAGCAAGAATCAAGCATGAAGTAGGTAGCAAGCAGATTTTTTAATTCGATACGTTCCTCCGAAACGTCTATTGCCTTTCAATTGATTATATGTCGTTATATATACCAGAAGAGAGTGTTCTTCATAATCAAATCCTTCAAGTAATTATTAGTTTCGTACTTATTCTGCAAGCTTTCATAATATGCATTCAGCAGTCATATTTCCACTACATGTTTCGATCCCTAACTATTCATCTGTAGGTGGGTGGGCATTCGTCCCACTGGGAACCGACTCCCTGCCGTCCAGACCACATGTACCCAGTTTACTGGTTCACCTATCCCAGCCAATGATTATATTCTCTTTGTGTGGACAGAGCATATCTGACACTACCAGTTACAAGGGCTTTGAATTAAACCGTACATCACCGAAAAAAGTACATCTTTCTTTTAAACGGGTAATGAATATCCATGAACTCAGGACATAACATCAAAAAGCCATATAACGTATTATTGAACGAGATTAAAGGCGGTGCGAGTGCTTTAGTCACGCCGGATCGCATCCTTTACTGTTCCATTTGGCGGCTCCACAGAACATGGGGATGGGCGTTTATGAATTACAGAGCACTATTGATCATCGTCTTCGTCTGTACGTCGGAATTCCAGTGGAAATTTCGTGGCTAATGAAAAGGTCACCAGAATTCGCATTACTCACTTCTCCTGTTTACTCATATCCCAGCATTAAGGGGCATGCCCCGCGGATGGTTGCTCAGTCGGTCCTCTGGCCACCTGCAAGCAGCGCAACTTTTCCCTTCCTTACTGAAAAGGGCTGTAAACTCTCTACAAGACGTCGAGTCCTTCACAAACTAATAGTTGCTCATCTCTCTCTCTCTCTATGGCTCTATAGCCCTTTGGACCTTGGCCGTTTTTTCAGTTTATTAATCCTATACACATTCGGTAGGACTCCTTGGACGGGGGATCAGCCCGTTGTAAGGCCGCTGCCTACACACAGAACAGCACAAACAGAATAAACGCACACAAACATCCAAGCCTCGAGTAGGATTCAAACCCACGATCCCAGTGTTCGAGCGTGCGCAGACGGTTCATGTATTAGAGCGCGCAGCCACTGTGAACGGCAGTTGCTCACCTAGTCAAGATAAATTATCGTTGTTGGATTTTAGGTTCTCACAGCAGTGACTATGAAGAGCTCTCTCTGTCTTCTGATATACAGAGCCATATAATCCGGTAAGGTCAACCGATGTTTCTGAAGAACATATTACCTCCATCTTCAGGACGAAAGAGTAGGCAAGCAAAAAATCAAGATAAAGCAGGCAGCATGGAGAGTTTCGTTGCTTATTACTTACGTTACGCTAGTTCCTTCCTCGGCTTACTCTTCTTCCTTGAAGACAGAGGCGATATATTCCTCCAGAAGGTCTGTTGTCTTCTCTACCAGACCACAAGGCGGTATACCTCAGAAGACACAACCCTTCACGAATTACCGTGTTCACAAAAGCCCGCCACTGGTCCCTTTTCCTGGATTAGATGAATCCAGTGTACATAATCCGGTCCCCCTTCTTTAAGATACATCTTAATATTAAATTTCCATCTATGTACAGCTCTTGCAAATTTGCTCTTTCTCCAGGTTTTCCTATCATAACCTCGTATGCATGCATCTTCTGTCCCACGCAAGTTACAAAATCAGTCTATATCATAATAATTTATTTGACCAACTTCACAAATCATTACTTTGTGCGGAGCCGGGACAGAGCACTCGGTATAGCGATTGGCTACGGGCTGGACGGCCGAGGGGCCGGAGTTTGAGTCCCGGTATGGGCAAGATGTTTTTCTCTCCAAACCGGCCACACTGGCTCTGCGGCCGATCCAGCATCCTATCCAGTTGGTACCGGGGGCTCTTATCCTCGGAGTTAAGCGGCCGGGGCTTGAAGCTGACCACTCAACTTTATCTAGTACCGAGATCAAGAATGGTGGAGCTACAGTTCAACTCCCCTACTTCTTCATGGCTTGGGGCTTAATTAATTAAGTACAGGGAGAACTTTAACTTTTGTGTTCACTGTTCTCATATCATTTGACGTGCCAAAAGAATTACGAAGTTCCTAATTATACAATTTCTCGAGACTTCTGTTACTTCCCCCTCTTAGATACAAAATTTTTTTATGCACCCTACTCTCAAACGTCCTCGGTCTATGTCCGTTCCCTTAATGTGAGAGATAAAGTTAGGGAAAAAGACGTGCATGAGATCTCCCGTAACATAAATCGTGTGACCTACATTTCGGAGGTAGATGGTTAGAATCTCGTTCGGAGATCGACTAACCTTACCGACTCTTAGTGGATTCCACTAGATCTTGTAGGACATGCCGAAAAAGTAACAGAACAGAGACCACGAGGAATCCTTCGACAGTCACAATCACCCATTGTTCTTCATACGATAAATTACAGATTTCATTAAATGTCGTAAGATATATGTATCTATCTCTATGGTCCTTTTGTTGGGCCCTGGCCGCTTTCTATGTTCGTTAAATCTATACACAGTCGGTAGGACTCCTCGTACGGGAGATCAGCTCGTCGCAAGGCCGCTACCTACACACAGAACTACACAAACACAGAATAAATGCACGCAGCCATTCATGCATTGAGTGGCATTCGAACCCACGATCCCAGTGTTCGAGCGAGCGAAGACAGTTTATGCCTTAGACCGCGCGGCCACTGTGATAGGCTTAAAGTATTTCCGATAGCTACCAGTAAATAAAGAACATACAATAATATCCCTGCTTACTGTACAGGTTGCTGTAGGACGGACAAATTTATTGTGGTAAATCTGGGTCTTGGAATTTCGATGTGGACAATTAATTTTCGGAGCATCTAAGGGCTTTGTTTGGGCTCTGGAAATATTATTAACATCTTCTGTTAAATATTAGAATAACTGAGAATGACGTAGTCTTGAGTACAGCTTAATTTTGTGTGAATAACTGAACGGAGCAAGCAGCAGGTGAATGAGGAGGGCAGAAATGAACTCATGGCAGCCATTTTTTATTCTTTCAGCTTCAGAAATCCAAGTAACTTTGAAGGGACTTCTGAAATGCGTAGTTGTTTGCAAATACGACTCTTCTTGTGCGTTCAAAGACAGCAAACAGTGAGGAACATATTTTACTGGAATTACTGGAGAAGACTGTGCTAGATCTCTGAACAAAGAGAAAACGGATCCTGTTTCAGTTTAATTTTAGCATTTAAATTGTGTTCCAGAGCGAAGTATCAAATGTTTGGCTACCATTTGTTAATGGAGCGAATCTCTAAATAGCAATGGATAGTTAAAGTGATCGTTGGAAAAAGGAAACATGTCACTCTTGAGTCAAAAGAAACTGCATGTTTCAAATCGACTTCGTTTAAAGAATTCGGAGCGTCACAAAATCATAATCTGATAAGAACACAGAATTATTGTGTTTTCGTCCATCATCCGGTATTCTAGAAACTAGAAAACACAACGTTTAGGAAACTGGATCTGTTTCCTTCCTCAGGTGAGGTGAGAGGGAGATACCTGTTCTGTTGGACCTTTGATTGCAGTTAGCTCTTTCTAAGGGACCTAACAGAGTAGGTATTTCTCTCTCTTCTCATCTGAGGACGGAAACAGATCCAGTTTTCGAAACGTTACATTTTCTACTTTCTAGAATACGGGACGATGGACAAAGTCCGAAAACTCAATAATTCTGAGTATTATACCCCACCGTCAGAACCCTTTAGGATCTATCTGAATAAAAAGTTCCGTGAAGAATTTTTGGTGCGACATCGAGTGGCTATAGGCTGGTCGACCAAGGTTTGATATTAAGCAGATGCTATGAGTTTTATCTTCGTCACTAAGTTGAAACTAATTCCGTCCAATAGTTATCCTATGGTTCCGCGCGTTTTCTTCTACGGAAATGTGTTTTTAGTGATCCGTTGTCTAGCAATGGACATGGTGCGGACCACATAGAAAACATATCTTGCAGTACCTACTCTATTATTGCGTGCCCATATTTCAGGCGTTGCCTAGAAACGGGTGCACTTATCAGAGTATGTATGTCTTAGATTGAGATACACGCGGTGACTATGAGGAATACCATCCTATGACACCATGTAATCTACTAGAAGTTTACAGACGTTTCGGAGGAATGCAGTACCTCCATTATCGTTTGGTTCAGAGTAAGCTAAGAAAGCAGATTGCTACGAAATTTCGTGGTCAACTTTTTACCAGACTATACGCCGTTATATCCCAGAAGATAGCAATATTCTTAGCGTCTGTTTTGCCAAGTTGTGCTGCACTGTAATTACTAATGGACTTCAATGCATTCATAGAGCAGTTATTGCACATTTAATGGAATGGAAAGAAAAACCTCTGTAAATTAAACCACAAATCATTCTGAAGCTCCCAGAATGAATGCCGTTAAGCGTAACATTAATTACACAACTTCAGCAAATCGATAAACTGCGACAAGACTGAATATGCATGTAGGTTTCAACATGGGACCCTCTCAGACCTGAGGTCTGCACGATGTTACAAACCAGAAGACCATCATATGAATCTCCACCACCATGAAACTAGTTGTCGGGTATCGGCAAAGACCGACCATATTTCATACATAAAAATATTAATGTCTGATTCGGACAGACCATCCGGAATTGTTCAGAGTTACTGTGTTTCTAGACTTTGTCGTCGTCCTGTCCAAAACCGCAATAACTCTAAGAACCCTTTAGAATCTGCTCATCAAAAAATATGACTGACATTCTCGAGGTGCTAAGCCATGTGTTCAATAGAATTTATCCCACTTCCTCATTATTCTCAATGATAAACACTGTATATTTCTTCAGACCTACTATACATATTCTGAGACAGTATGAGTATATTAAATAAATGACGACCTCCTCGCTCCCCTTTATTTTCAATACATCATACAAAATTAACCTCTTAATTCCCCTGCCAATCTTTATTCCACCAACTGTTCCACAACCACCCTCACCTATCATCTGGGGCTGGTACAGTAGGCCAGAAGTGGCCGCAGTACAAGGGACTTAGTCCCACCCCACAAGCAATAAAAAATAAAAAAAACTGTTCATTGATACTGTGTGAACTATGCTGTTGATAATAGGTGTCCAAATAAGCAACGAATACTGACTGATACTCTGAATAGTGACGTCTTACCTTGGACAAGAACAGTTCCTTGCAGACCTGGCGGAAGTGGTTGTTGAGCAGCCAGTAGAGGAAGGGGTTCCAGAAGCTGTTACTGAGGGCCAACCACGTAACCAGAAAGTCAATGAACTGAGGAACCTGAAAGACAGAAAAACATGGCAAAAAATTAAAGTTATCCCTGTGCTTAACTAATTAAACATTACGCTATGAAGGCGTATGAGGGAGTGGATGTACGTACAGATCCATATTTTCTTGACTTCGGACTAGTTGGAGGTGGTCAGCTTCAATCTCCGGTCGCTTTATCCCGTGTGAAAGAGCCCCCAGGTATCCATTGGACAGGAAGTCGGGAGGGCCCCAGAACTGGTCTGGAATACCGGGGCTCAAGCTCCGACCCCTCTGTCGTTCAGCCCGTAGCCAGTCGCTATACCGACTGATCTATCTCAGTTCTCGACATATGGAGGAGCGAATGAATAGATCAACGTATTCTTGACCTCGGCACTAGTTGGACGTGAGTGGTCAGTTTTACGTCCTGGGCGCTTTACCGCCACTGAAAGTCTCTGGCACACACTGGATAGGAGGTTTGGTGGACCCTACAGCCTGTCTGGAGGAATCGAAGATGAGAACATTTTTGCCCCTCGGCCATCGAGCCCGTAGCCAGTCGCTATACCAACTGCGCACGTGGAGTTCAAGAGGACCTGCCCCACTTCTTCTAAATAGGTCAACAGAAATTCTACATTCGCAGTGAAACCACCGTTATGTTGTATGAAGGCGGACGTCTCACTAATTCCGACTGATCCTTCCTCCAATTGGTCCGAATTACTGAAACTGTATAATGTATATCTTTGTAGCTTACTTTCCTAAAGTAGGCTTATGCTGTGTGTGTGTCTGTGCACCCCCCNCACCCACATTACCTTTCGAATGCCTAAAGCAGTCTTTATGAAACTTGGCATGTATATCATGACACCTGAGTCTATCTCAACAGCGTACTTCATAAATCCCTCCCCATCATTCCGTTTCTCTGTTTGTGTATCCCTCCTTTCGGAGTTCCCGCGACAACGAATACACGCAACAATAAATTAATTGTAGGAAGTGTCATTTTCTATGCCGTCCGTGTCTTATCAAAGGATAGCCTGTGGGTCTGTCTGTGTATTCCTCTATCGTTGTTAGGTAAGAACTCGGTAAAGACTTTACAGCGGCAACGAAAAATTGTTGCAAGGCGTCGTTTTCTATGCGGTCCGTGTCATATAAAGGGAATGTATATGATTAGTTCTTACCAGAATTTTTCATTTGATTTTCTTTTCTAAACTTTTCTAAAATTCTTCTGAGGGAACATTTACTGAGGATATGTTTGGGTTCAGCTGCATTAAGATTGCATCCGTTTGTTGGTACAACGATACTACTACTACTACTACTACTACTACTACTACTACTACCACTACCACCACCACAACTACTACTAGTCCTCCTTTACCTTGGTTCCTGTGCAGGCTGCTACAACCTCCTGGATTGTCCACGGTGTCACCATGACAATGAAGCCCAGGGACATGGCCGCCATCGTCCTCGAGGAATTCGTGCTGAGTCGCCTCTCCTGGGCTACCACCTGCAGGCAGAAAGTCGTGCTGTTCACAGTGAAGACGTTCACAGCCTCAAATTTTAACGAAACATATGTTCTCATAGATATAAAAAAATTTTTTTCTGACGAAACCTACATAATAAAAGGAGTTTTTGTGACACGTCTGTAGGATAGGTGATCACATAGCTGATCGGTGAATACTGGTATTAAAATGTAGTTCTTGATTAAGAAAAAGTAAAGCTGGCCCTGTAACAGGCCGTGAAGGCCCATAAGGTTGTAAGACCTTGAGGGTCCCACATTATCTAGACAAACGGCTCACAGATGGCGGTAAGGTTGTCAGCCTTATGCGACGGCCGCGTTTTACCCCTAAGAATATTCCTGGTACTCATTTCTGTTAGAGGCTGAGTCGAACCCAGGGCCATAGTGCGGCTGAAAGGATTAGGTCAATTGAAAAAAATCCAATGAACTCATAGGGAATTGAATCCGCGACCTTCCGGCTTGTAGCATAGTGCCTCAACCAACTACGCTGTATCATGTCCCCGCTCTGAAAACCGGT
>NW_019734310.1:176215-206925 GCF_002891405.2 Cryptotermes secundus
GGGGGGGGGGTCCTTCGAGAAGGTGGTTCAGGGTTCGTGGTTGAATCTTGTCTGCTATCAGTAGCGCTTCCCGTTCTGCGCTGGCTGGGGGTTCTAGGAAATAAATTGTAACAGTGGGTGGTCTACATTTATTTACACTGTCTACATACTCGTTTGGGGTTGAGCTAAGTTACATGATTTCGTATCTATCTAGCCTCATGCCGGGACCCTACAAGCATCTCTCTGGTCGCCAGCAATTCGACGTCAATTCACTTCCTTTGTTCGTAGAAGAGCGGACCCTCTAGACGTGGGTCGCCTTATGCTGCGCGGTACTTAAGACGATGGTAGGCTATTGGCCATAAACTCCTCTAGCAAGTGGTAAGTTTGTGGTAATCGATTGCTTATAGTCACTGACTTAAACGGTATAATAGAAAACTCCTGCAAGTCAGCATTTCCTTATACTCTCGATAAACTTTAATGATTACTATACCTGTTGCAACTGCTGGCTCTGCGTTTTCATGTGAGACTTGGCGCCTCTTGTGAAAGATTTTGTTAGATTACCAACTTTCTTGGTTGCGACTGTTCGACGGGGTGCCTTTGAGCCCCGGGATTTCAAATCTCGCTTTATTAAACCAAAAGGGCATAGCAGTATATAAACTCTGTATATCGAGCCGGGATAGCTCAGTCGGTATAGTGACTGGCTACGGGCTGGACGACCGATTGGTCGGAGTTCGAGTCCCGGTATGTATGATAAAAAAATTTCTCTTCTCCATGTCCAGACTGGCTCTTGGGTCCATCCAACCTCCTATCCAATGGATATCGGGCATTCTTTACCCGGAGGTAAAACGGCCGAGGCGTGAACCTGTCCACTCACCTCCAACTACTGCCGAGTTCAAGAAAACGTGGATCTATACACCCCCTCACCAATACGCCTTCATGGCGTAATGTTTAATTAGTTAAGCACAGGAACCATTTTACCTTTATATCCTTGAATTACTTCAACCGTTTAAACAAAATTCGTGTAACTGAAAACCGCGTAAGTCGGGGACTTACGTTACAAAGATTTTCCTGTAGGAACATAAAAAAACTACATAACAAAACAAAATACATAATTTCGAACACTGGCCTTTCAGGATATGAGTTAGGAGAAGTAACCACTGATAAGAGACGATCTGTTATCAGGAGAGTTGCCTTTCACGTGCATATCGGATGAGCTGGTCTTCTTTTTACTGTGCTACAGTAATGCGGTGGGCTCACACAACAACAATTGTATAGTGAACGCTCCATCAGTCACCAATCAACCGTGAAGCTGGCCGACAAGATGGCGTCGCCCTCAATGACGTACTGAGTTGAGAAGCCAGATGCGAAGAATCGCCGGGTCTACTATCGATATAATACAGGGTGTCCGCAGGAAATTTATCCAAAATAAAAAAAATTATATCTCGGATACTAATTGCCATACATGTATCCGGTTTATGTCATCCGAAAGAAAACTCTGAAAGTTTTTTTTCCATACCCGGCTTACGCGCATACGCCGCCACATTTTTGCCACCATGTTAGGAATCACCTGGACAGAGAGATGGCTGGGATATGAACTGGCAGACGTGGACTAATCGCTTGGCCTCCTAGGTCGCCAGATTTGACTCCAGTGGATTTTTTCTTGTGGGGTTATGTGAAGAACATTGTCTACCAGGTTAAGATCAACGACCTTCAACACCTGAAAGCCCGCATATTATTATTATTATTATTATTATTATTGGAGGAGGTGGGTTTCCCCATGCACCGCGACTAATAGTCTATTGTACATCGCCCCTTGATATTCTACCAGTCTCCATACCCTGCCGGTACTGGTGCTCGCTATCAGAGCCGTTCAGCCAGCGAGGCTGGCTGCGGTACCCTATGCTTCCCCATCTACCGGAGGCATTGGAAACTACTTGGGCGGGAAACTTTTTACCTAATTTTAGCTCAGAGGTCTCCTAGAGACATGAGGATCTTTTACGTTCCGTAAATATACGACACGGGACCCACGGCTTAAAGTCCCTCCCGGAGGACTTGTTCCCTGAATTTTTCTGCCCTTAAAAATTCAACGACCTCCGCCGGGTTAAAGCCCGCATAAGAGACGCTGTGGTTACGGTAACACCAAACATGCTTCAAGTCTGAATATTTGTCGTACCACCAAGGAAGCCCACATTTAAATTTATTGAGAAAGTTATATACGCAGGAAAAAAAAACCTTCGATAGTTTCTCTTTGTAATGGTGTAACCCATTAATGTGTATAATAAATACTTTCTGAGATATAATGATTTTATTTTCGATACCTTTCATTCGGACATTCTGTACCTGGCCCACTCAGTTCGTCTGGCTAAAGAAACAGAAGTCCATGCGAATTTATTTTGTCTTTTACGCCAGTACGAGTATAATCTTCAGAGTTTCAGTTCCATAAATCATAACAATGAACCGAAAGATCTCAGTTCTGACTACCAAGAATTTCATCTATTTCATTGTTTGAGATTTCAATTCTCTTTTCACGAAGATAATTGTCTTCTGGGACGCGACAAATGTAATTTGGTTGATGTCTACTGAAGTTTCTGAGGAACATGGTGCCACTATTTTCAGAGAATAAGAATAAATCGAAAATGTAAAAAGTAACACGGAAAGGAAGATGTAAACGTTGGACAGGAACCCTAAGAGGAAAACATGTGAATAAGGAGAGCTGTGAAAATGACTGAGGCTCTCGTAAGGACTACAACTCTTTAATGAACCGTCAAAACACGGCAAATAGTAAACATCAAAGTCAGCGTTCAGCTCTGGCTTTGCTACATGTTTCAGCCACTAACGGCCATCATCAGGCAAATCAAAAACTACCATTTAACTGCAATCATAAAATGGATATAACACTATTAATCGTACAAATTTAAAAATGCTATTCATAATGTTGTATTTTAGCGTCCTGTTGCACTGATTTTCGTCCACGATATGTATGCCGTGTCCGTCTTGTAGTGCACTCAATTTCACCTGTTATTTCACAACATGTTTCGGCAACATAGTGCCATCATCAGGTGCTACATTTACGTTAATCTATTGCATTGCTTGCCATTATGTCATTATAAAATTATTTAAAAAATATTTTAAAATATTCGTCAATTATAATAAATTTTTATACACTAAAATCTTGTTAAGATATTCATCTTATATGTCCCAATTCAAACCCGCGCATGGTTCCTCCACTATGGAAGTCGTTCCTCTTATACTCCGTGTATATCGTGTCTCGTGATGTGTGTTCCCTTTTTGGCTGCGGGTGTTGTAATGTTGGATATGTGTCAACGCGTTAAATAATGACTCAGAGATATCAAGGGATGTTGTAGGGAGGTTGGGAAAGATGGAGTAGGTACACAGTGGACCTAGATCACCTGCTTCATAGTCAGACTGAATGGAAAGAAAAATGAAAGCACAGGGGATGAAGACAGATCAGGAGACAAACATTTTCTGAAGATGTAAGCAGAAAGTTCCTCCGAAACATGAGTAACATATACCAAAATACACAGCGTCACATCAGAGCCGCGGAAAACCTCGGAATTTTCATTCCTTACCCATCTTCAAATTTCTTCATTACAGATACAAATCATTTGCTGAAGAATTCCAGTATAAAGTCGTGTAGACTGGTGAAACGTTTCGGCCGAATATATCATCTCCATTTTCAGGGCCAAAGATTATACCAAGAAAGAAGACCAAACAATTAAAGCAGAGCTCTGCTTACTGCCTCTTCTTGTAAGTTTCTTCTTTGGTTTGTACTTCGATCCTGAAGATGAAGAAGATATGTTCCCCCGAAACGTCGGTCAACTTTAACCGGACTATATGGGGTTGTATTCCAGAAGACAGAACTCTTTACAGTCACCGCTGTGAGAGCCATATATCCAACAAATCGATTAATGGCGGAGTTACACAATGGTTGGCACAGTACTCTACAGGCAGTCCCAATTTCTATTGCAGAGAACTCCAACAAATTCCCTTTAGGTTTCATTATGTACGTGCTAAGAAGTAGATACTATAGGGTTCTGACGATGGTGTATGACACACAGAGATACTGGACCAGTGACTGAGGCTAGCTCTCTCTAAGGGACCCAACAGAGTAGATGTCTTCCCTCACCTGAGGAAGGAAACAGATTTAATTTCCGAAACATTGTGTTGTTTTTAGTTATTTAGAATCCGGACGATGGACAAAGTCCGAAAATTCAGTATCTCTGTGTGCTGAGAAGTGTTTCAAACAAAACTTACGACTACACATTCATGAGTTCCATTTTAGTCAGAAAACCTGAAGTTTAGAGATCACTTCGATGACCAAAGGTAAACGGGAAATTGATATACCTCGTAGAACCTGATTCTAAATGAATACAGTGTGAAGGTGCGGATTGGTTTAGTCTGGCTCAAAGTTTGATCCAGTGACGGGCCACTGTGAAAGTAGTAATAGACAGAAATTATGGAAGTACAGTATGTACAGTGAATCTGTACACAAATAATTCTGACGGAACCACATTAAAGTTGTCTCACATGCGATATGACGCTACGATACAATATTTTAGTCCCTTTGCTTAATTAATTAATCACCCTTCATGAAAATGTATGGGGAGTGGAGTATAGCTCCACCATTCCTGACCTCGGCATTAGATGGAGGTGAGTTGTCAGCCTCACAGCCCGGCAGCTTTACTCCCGTGGAAAGAGCATCCCGGTGCCCATTCTACGAGTATATAGAAAGCTGGATGGGCCCCAGAGCTGGTCTAGACGCTGTGGAGTAGGGAAAAATTTCTTGCCCTGTGGGGTATTTAATCTCAAATCCTCTGTGCAGCCTGTAACCCGTAGCAATACCGACAGAGCTACCGTGAAAATTAATTTTACATCACAGTGGAGCGATTTTGGTTAGAACAGGTTCATTCATCGCAGTATTCATAGTGCAGGATTACCGTTCCGACGGCAATGTGTTTCCATTGGACGGCTTGGGGTATGAAGCAAGCGTCCTGATGGTGAGACAGATAGGGTTCACTCCAAAAGATGCATGACAATGCTGAACTAAATCCAGTACTTCTTGGTTCCCGTATCTCTGTCCTGGAGCAGTCAGCGCAAGCAGTCCAGAATTCTTAATCAGACAGCCTCAGAACCGAACTGTTGTCTCATTTCTCTCGCCTTCCTGTAGGTCTTAAAGTAGTGCATCTGCCCACAAGTGTCTCCTGGCGGTTTTACAGTAGTGCATCTGCCCACAAGTGTCTCAGGCGGCCTTACAATAGTACATCTGCCCATAAGTGTCTCCTGGCGGCCTTACAGTAGCGCATCTGCTCACAAGTGTCTCCTGGTGGCCTTACAGTAGTGCATCTGCACACAAGTGTCTCCTGGCGTTTTACAGTAGTGCATCTGCCCATAAGTGTCTCCTGGCGGCCTTACAGTAGCGCATCTGCTCACAAGTGTCTCCTGGCGGCCTTACAGTAGTGCATCTGCCCACAAGTGTCTCCTGGCGGCAGCGTCGCCTTTCTGACTTACCACATAACCTTGCGTCTAAATGTGGGGAGAATCAGTTTAGACAGAAACCCAAAACTATCAGTACTAAATCATCTCACTCAAGAATGTCTAACGGTGTACTCTTGTGTGCATACGAGGCAGGAAGTTAACAGAAGCATGAACAAATTAGCTTTAATAAATTTGGAGCTTCGTAACTTCTGCCGCCACTCAAAATAACTGCAGTATTCAAATCAAGGAAAATGAGATGTAATGGACGTGTAGCACGGATGGTAGATAAGAAATACACAATAAAACCTAGTCGTAAATCTTTAAGGTAAAGAATAATTTAGGAGACCTAGACGTAGATGGGAAGAACTACTGGTTTACTTTCATTTGATACAACATGGACCGAACAGAAAACAAAAGATTACGGGGACATACAGACAGCAAGGTCATCTCACAAGCCTCTTTTTTTAATTAGAGGGGGTTACACCGATAGACATATGGACAACAAGATGATTTCATAAGCCTTTTTTTTATTTTTTTTCAAACTAAGGGACGTAAAATAAGTAAAAAAAAAAAGTAAAGCTATCCCTGTAACAGGCCGTGAAGGCCCATAGGGTTGTGAAACGTTGAGGCTCCCACATTATACAATCGGCTCAAAGATGGCGGTAAGGTTCTCAGCCTTACGCACCGGCCGCGCTTTAAGCCCCAGGAAAAGTATTTAATTAATTCCCGGTACTCATTTCTGTTAGAGGCTGAGACGTAAGCTGGAAAATGAGATTAAGCGCTTGGACTGGATTCAACTATCAGAGCAAATAGTGGACCGTTGTGAATCCGACAATGATCCCTTGGGTTCACTAAATGAATGTAATTTCCTGACTACAGTAAGACGGCTTGTGAAGAGAACCCCACACCTCTGTAAAGCTTCCCCAATAAATGAAGCCCCTGTTCATTAAAAAACCAAACGTCCCCCGGAAGTCCATTTACAATCCCTAGGCATGCGTTTAAGAGTGTAGTGATGCCGCGTGGATTTGCTGTGGATAAAAAAAGGAATAGAAGATCTTCCAGAACGCTTAAAATGCACTTCATCTCTCTATCATCCGTCCATTACACACAATACCACTGGCGGGGAATTACCTTACAATATACTGGCTAAATGGCCTGGAGACAACAGTTCTTCTTCTGGCTTCCTCTTGTCTACATTATCCATCCTCTTTCTCGGATATCCAGTCTTCTTGCTTCGAGTCTGTCTCGACATTTTCAGATAATTCTATTCCACATCTACCCACCTTCTAATCTCGGGTTCTGCTTTTGTGATGTATTCGCTTCTTAAGTGGTCTTTACGGAATGCGCCCTGTTGCGTAATCAAACTAATTAATTATCATGTTCCATCTAACGCAACACAGAGAATGTATAACATTCAATTTGTTTTATTAAAATCATATCTTTCAACCATTTGACAGGTAAAGTGTGTTGCAATTCAATAGAGCACTTGTTAAGCATTTGTATTCACCTGATGATGACCAGATAAATCTACCGAAACGTGTGATTTTAATAAAACAAATTGAATGTTATACGTTCTCTGTGTGGGTTAGAAGGTATATGATAACTGATTAGTCTTAAGAGGTCCCTTCTTTTAGAGATGATTCTCCTACTGGGACCCATTTCAGCTGCACACGTTAATATAAGGTGTATCACATACTTACACACGGTAGATTATCTGACTTAGGAGCTTTTGTGCCGTCCATGTGCAACGTCGTTCACTATTTTTTCTTCGTATTTCTTTATTGGACACTAAATATTTTAATACGAAGAAAGAATAGTGAGCGACGTTGCACGTAGACGACACAAAAGCTCCTAAGTCTGAACTATACAGTGCAATAGGATACTGAAATATAACATTATATATATTATTTTGTGGGGGGGGGCACGTGGTAGCGTAGTTGGTTGAGGCATTATGCTATAAGCCGGAAATTTACGGGGTCGAGCCCGATGAGGTGGATTTTTTCAACTGACCTTTTCCTTCCAGCCGCACTATGGCCCTAGGGTCAACTCAGTCTCTAACAGAAATGAGTACCAGGACTCTTCCTGGGAGGGGGGGTAAAGGGCAGCCGGCGCGTAAGGCTGACAACCTTACTGCCATCTGTGAGATGATTGTCGAGAGAAAATGTGGGAGCCTCGACGTCTCACAACAATATAGGCCTTCATGGCCTGTTACAGGTATAACTTTTTTACATTATTTTGTGTCACTATTATGAGAGTCACACTGAAGACTGAAACAGAAAAGTTCTCGGAGAAATAACACTTAGCAGTGGAAGCTGGGACAGCTCCCCTTACTCGTAGACCTCCATCTCTTCTTTATCTTGGCTTTGCATTATTCATGCAGCGCTAATACATTGTTTTTAAGTGATGTAACTGAATAAAGTTCTCCCAATCGGCTGACAACTTCTAAAAGCTTTGCAAATCTGATTACGGGACATGAAGCACAGCATTAGAGCACGGTTGCTTTGAGATCTAATAAAGCCCTGTTGCAACTCTTATAGAAAGAACCTGCTCAACCAAACCAACAAAACAAAGACATGACATGCATTATAAAGGTAATATTACAATCATCAGGTCACTGTGGTTCCCAGTCCTCAAAGAATTATAATAGAATCCTAGACTTCAACTTGTTCACTATCTAATTAACTGCATCTGCAACTACCCAATTATGTAACTAATAACTAATTCAATGGGGCAAGTTCTTTGTCGGGCAGTCGATAAATCAGTCCAGCAAGAAATTTTCAGTTTCTATGAACTGGGTTGATCAATTTACACGTAATTACAAAAAGTCCTCAAGGAGGCCATTCTGAGCCAGCTTGTATTAGCATAATATATTTCTCTAAGGAGGCACGCGGTAGTGTACTTGTTGAGGCACTATGCTACAAGCCGGAAGGATTTTTTCAATTGACCTAACCCTTCCAGCCGCACTATGGCCTTGGGGTCGATTAAGTTTCTAACAGAAATGAGTGAAAGGCATCTTCTCTAAGAGCAAAGCGCGGCCAGCACGTAAGGCTGACAAACTTACCTCCATCTGTTAGCCGATTATCTGGGAAATGTGGGACCCTCGACATCTCACAACCCTATGGGCCTCTATGGCATGTTACAGGGATAGCTTTACCTTTATTTTATTTCTCCAAGACCGGTTGTAATATAAATACATACCTGTGTCCACATCAACTAAATTTTCACATGTTTTAGGTTTAATTCAACTTTCGTTTTTAGGAAAGTTTTGAAAATTGAAGAGTACGATCTTCCGGGTTTTAACGACTTCTATTTATGGAAAGTATTGACGTTTCAGATAAATATATTGCCTCCATCTTCAGGGTGGATAAGTAAACAAGCAGGGAATCCAGCAAAGAGGCAGAACTCTACTTGTCTCCTGCTTCGTTCTGCTTTTTTTTTCCTAGGCGTGCTCTTCGACCCCGAAAGATGGAGATTATATGATGCTCCAGAATGTCGGACTTTCTCCAAACTACACAGTGTTACAACACAGGAGACAATATTTTTCACATTCACTAATGAGAGAACTTCAAATCCTAAATAAATGTTTATTTATATCGGTAAGATGTAAATACAAATGCAATATGCGTGAGATCACTGACAAACCTACGGCTAGATAATATTAATAAGGATTTTATGGTTATTAAATGCGAGAATATAAAGTGATTCCTATGGCTCAGATCAGTGCAGTGGTAGGAATTTTGTTATCACGTTAATGAGCATTAAATTTCAGAAGAAACAAACTGGGGATTTCTTAAATATGTGAACGATTACAAGCTCTATAATATGGCCTTTATGCCATAGTATTAGTTAGTTACTAAATTAGGTAATTTGCTAGACAGCTAGTTAAGTATGCAAATAAGATGTATTCACCGATTCTCTATATAATAATTTATATTTTAAACGTTAGTTACCAACAAATACCACCCTAAAATGATATGAAATCTGCATATTCCACAAAACAAACAGTCCTTTGTTTGCGACCTTCTGATCAAGTGTAATTAAGGCTTCCAATGATAAAAACTAATGACCCCTAGTAATTTCATAATATTTTCGCTGTAACTTTGCATATACTGTTTTACATGTCAGTGAGTGAGTGACACAACAAACAAAAACAAAAAATAAAGCAACTATATGGCTTTAGTCCGCAAGCGAATTATACCGACCGAGCGATCGCCGCTTATCGGCGAAGTTGGTGCCAACTTCATGGGATAGAGGGTGCCGCGTGGTCAGCGCAACGGATCCCCACGGCCGTTAATTTCGGGTTTCTAGACCGGAGCAGCTATACTTGAAATAGCTTCTCAGTTATACTCATGAGGCTGAGTGAACCCCGTTCAAGACCACTATTTCTCAGAAAATCTGGTTGCACCGGGAATCGAAACCAGGACTTCTAGATCTGTAGCCAGGAACTCTGACCACTAGACCACAGAGGCGGTATTTTATAAAAAAAAACTTTGATCATTCGCTAGTCTCATACAAATAAGTTATTTATAATCAGTATTCATTTTAAATCGTCCGCTCTCCATTTCAATTCATAAAAACGATATGGTATTCACGCCAAGTTTCGGCGGGTATCGACCGACGCCGTGCGTCATGGCGTTCTCACTCCTGTGTGGAGAGAGACAGGCCGTAACAGGATACATGATAAATGCGTTCGCGATTTGAATATGAAGGGTAAACCGTCTGTAACCGCTATTAAACCCGCAGTGGTATCAAAAAGCACTAACAATTTAGTGCACCACCAACCGTTTTAGTTGACTACTGCCTGCAAACTGCACATACCATTTGTTACGGCCTCTTTGCATGAATGCACAAAGGTAACACTCAATGACATTATCATGACTATAAATTCGGTCACAATGGTTTTCACCCGAAACTGTTCAACAGATTTCGGTAAAATTAGAATTTTTTACGCCAACAAAAATTATTGAACAGTATTAACCCTTTGATGGAGGTCGCACCATAGCTCAAGCGGTTAGTCGCTGGCTTCCTACCGCGGCGGCCCGGGTCTGGTCAAGTGGGTTTTGTGGTGGACAAAGTGGCTCTTGGACGGGTTTTCTCCAAGTACTTCGATTTCCCCTGCCAATCTTCATCCCACCAAATTCTCCATCATCATAATCAGCCGGGGCAGGTACAATAGACAAATTAGTGGCCGCCGTGCCGAGTGGACCCAGCTGGACTCCACCCCCCACAACGCGAATTAAAACAACCCTTTGATGGAGGTACGCGGTAGCGCAGTTGGTTGACGCACTATGCTACAAGCTGGAATCCTTCCAGCCGCGTTATGGCCCTGAGGTCGACTCATCCTCTAACAAAAATGAGTACCAGGAATCTTCCTGGGGGGTAAAAAGCGGTCGGCGCGTAAGGCTGACAACCTTACTGCCATCTGTGAGTCGATTGTCTAAAAGATGTAGGACCCTCAACCTCTCAACCCTATGGGCTTCCACGGCCTGTTAGAGGGATAACTTTACTTTACTAAACGTTTGAAGCAGTGATAAATGTATGCACTATCGTTCTTAACGTTAAAAATTTCTTTTAGCCCATAAATTTTATGTATTGGTCTCTTTCGATTCGGAGAACGAACATCAATTACTTCCCTAAACTCCATCAACCAGTTCTTCTTAATAATGTTCGTAATGTTTTCTGTGAAGCAGGGTCTTCATTCTCGGGAAGACTATCATTCAGAATAGTTTCTTTTATGCACTTCTCCACAGAACCCTTTGTCACATCCTAATAGGATTGTTATACAGAGTAATTCTTAAGTTACTCCGCAACTTTCGAATTCAGCAGCGCAACAGTCAAGACAGACACAGCAGAAAGGAGCACATCAAGTGGTAGAGAATCCTTCCGAGTTTGTCTGTGTAACAGCCGCCATGGCGTAGTTTCAGGTTTCACCGCCAGGAGGCAGTCGTGACGAAATATGACGAGGACAGGGGATAAGAAAGCGTTCTGTCTCTTGGAATTTGCCAAAACTGAGTCAATTGTGACGGTACAACGGAGGTTTCGGAACAAGTATCACACAGAGCCACCTACGGACAAAACAATTCGTGACTGACACAAGAAATTTCAGCAGAGTGGCTGTCTGTGCGCTGCGAAATGACAGACCGGCCGAGACTGTCGAGCGTGTGAGAGAATCTTTTGTCAGGAAACCCCAGAAGTCAACACATCGCGCGAGCCGGGAATTGCATATGAAGCTAAACAAATCTAGACCACAAACACGAAAGGATAACAATACATATATACTAAATTAGGATTTGGGATTAAGTTGCATATATGCATTCCTCTTCTCCTCATCCATCTAATCCTCCTTGACTTGATCATTCTAATTATACTTGGCGGAGAGTACAAGTTGTGAAGCACCTCATTATGCAGTTTCCTCCAACTTTCTCTATCACTTCATCCCTCTACGGTCTAAATATTCACCTCAGCACCCCGTTTTCAAATACCCTACGTCTATGTTTCTTCTTAATGTGAGAGACCAAGTTTCAAACCCATACAAAATCATTTGCAAAATTATAGATTTGTATACTCTAACTTTTACGTTTTTAGATTTGGAGTAAAAAAGAAACAACACAGTTCGACCTGACCTGAAGCGCGACCTTTGTGTGCAGCTGAATAATAAATCACAGTTGGAATCAATATTTGGCCTGACACTACACGTCTGTAAAGATTCTCTATTGGATCAATACCTGAGACGGGTGACGAAATAACATGAACGAGAGACTGGAGACCGGAGTTTAATGATTGTCATCGTAATTACATTTGAAATGAACACTTTAATAACGATCCATTTTATTCAACATGTAACCAAAATACGTGCTCGAAAAGTTTGCTTTCTGCCACTAATGGGGGGGGGGGAAGATAAAAGGAAGGGAAACGATGGAAAAGAATTGAGTTCTTTAGTTCAGGAAATCGAACTTTGGAGTTGCTGAAGAGAAAAGTTGGTAAAACTTTTCCCTAGGGATGAGTTGGTGTAACTAGGTGCATAGTGCATACATAGCACCGGTCAGGCTAGTATAAACTAGACCGATAACTATCGGACACCGATAGGTGGAGCTGTAAGATTCGACACATAATCAAGCAACTTCGAGAATAAAGAAGCGACATATCGATAGGGGAGTCGAGCACATCGGAACAATGAGGCTCAAGCGATGGCACTTACCGGCTTCTTCATCACTTAGATATTCCATATGCACATTCAAATATGTAACGGACATTTCCTACATCTTCCTTTTCAGTTTTGTACACAACCGTCCTTTCATTTTCTTTGCCACCAAATAAACCCTACAATTAATGCATGTTTTTAAATAACATACGAACGAACCAGCGATAGCTGAACTGATAGACTAAAGTACGCCGCACACCGGCATACATCGAGACACGTAACAGTGAAGACACGATGTCTGCGACATGACGCAAAGAAAGGAGCACAGTTGAAACGAATGAGATTATGAAAACCGCCGCACAGCAATCTGAATCATAATGTTGACGTCAGCTTCATGCTGGTGAATCACGAATGAATCAAGACTGCATTTCTTGTCTCATGATTTGATGCTTGTCTTGACGCAATTGGTGTGAGGTCGCCCTAAACTCTGCACTTCTATGTCAATCTATGCTGGACCAACGTAACTCCTCACTGTTCAATAAACACAATTGAAACATAATTCTTTCGAATTCAGAACGCACTACTAATTATGTCGTTGGAATTGGAGAATCTCATTTCAGTTAAGAATCTCTCCACTTGTGTTGAAAGTAATTATTTTGTAATTAGAAAATTCAGCCTCTTCAAGAAAAGAAAATTACTGCTCTAAATAACACTGTTGTTAAAGATGGATATACTTAAAGAAGTACTTCATTCCATCTGTGGGCGGCAGCGCCCATGTTGAGACAGGCGATTATTTAAGGGCCTCCAACGCTACGAAACTTAATTACGTTAATTCTGTACATTTCAATAGGAAACATCTGCTGACTACAGCTTTATATGAGCAGATACGAAAAGGAAAGCAATCTATAATTCCTTGGGAGGAACTTCTCAATTGAAGCAGCATAGCAATCAGCCATACATATAAGTCCCGGTCCCTTATCACCTTATCTGGACTTATTATAGACTACAGTTTTGATTACTTCACCTCCGGCAAGTTAAAGGAACCACACAACGAAGTTCGTGAAAAGAAGGAAGCCTACAAAGCAAAATATGATTTGAGAAAAATACATGACAGTAACTGAACATATAGAGTTAGATAACGGATTAAAACTTCTGGTCTGAAAAATAATGTGAACTTTCACTTTAATGTAGGCTTGAAGTTAAAGTATAATTAGAATGATCAAGTCAAGGAGGATGAGGTGGGCGGGGCATGTAGCACGAATGGGGAGACGAGGAATGCGTATAGGATATCGGTGGGAAAGCCATAAGGAAAGATACCACTGGGAAGACCAATGCGTAGAAGGGTGGACAGTATTAAAATGGATCTTAGAGAGATAGGATAGGATGGTATTGATTGGATTGATCTGGCTCAGCATAGGGACCAGTGGAGGACTCTTGTGAACACGGTGATGAACCTTCGGGTTCCACAAAATGCTGCGAAATTCTTAAGTAGCTGCAGAATTGGCGGCCCCTACAGAAGGGCTCAGCTCCATGAGTAAGTAATTAAGTTGAAGTTAAAGGTAAAATTGTCCCTGTGCTTAACTAATTAAGCACTACGCCATGAGGACTTATGGGGGAGTGGATGTATAGATCCACATTTTCTTGACCTCGGCACTAGTTGGAGGTCAGTGGTCAGTTTCAAGCCCCAGCCGCTTTACCCCCGGGAAAAGTGCCTCCGAAACTCATTGTATAAGAGGTTGGGTGTATCCCAGAGTCGCTCTGTATGTGTTGGGGAAAATTCTTGACCCTACCGGAACTCGAATTCCTACCCCTCAGTCGTCCAGCCCGTAGCCAGTCGTTGTACCGACTACACTACCCCGGCTCCTCGAAACATGTAAAAGACTTCATTTTATTATTAAACAAATATTGTTGCATTTGATGGAATTCAATCCTAGTTTTACTTAGATGTTATAGAGTTCAACAGTTGAGGTCAGTATCTATCATAAAAATTAAATCATACAGTTGGTCTGAAATACATAAATACGCCTGGAGTGAATAAGTCCATAACTGGGACATGGCACGCACCCAAATACAAGATAGCTGTATCGAAACCGGAGTTAGCCTGTGGTATAAACATAGACATCCAATTCTATAATAAGGTCTCACTTCAAAATCTGATAGTAGCTCAGCCAGTCAAGAAATTGTGTAGGGAGTTTCATTACAATATTCATAACAGATTGCCATTGGTTCCTGTATTGATCCAGATGAATAAATTTCGAATTCTCAAGCACTCTTTCCTCAAGACCTATTTTACTATTATCTTCTCAACTATTACCGGAAATTCCAACTGAAATTATGTTCCATGTTCTCGCCCCCCCCCAATTCCCCTCCACACCCTCTGCTCCATCGTATCTTATTTATTTGATCCCCTAAATAAAAGGTTGGGAAATTTATGAAGAGTAAACATTTCGAACTTGTCCATTTAATTTTCGTTACTGTCATGTCGCTTCCTCTCTCTTTCGCGTTCTCTGCTTTTCACCCTGTTCTCAAACACGCTCAGGCCGCATGACAGGAACATTTAATCTAACTCACACAGCAGCCATACAGCTTGTCAAAATGCCGTGGGTTATTTACAGATTATGCAAATAAATGAAGAACTCGTCCATGCATTATTTTACAGTCACTACGCTGCACAATTATAGACTATAAAATATATATCACTTTTATAACGCAAATATTTCAAAGGAGATTCAGGCAAAAGCTAAACTTTGCTAGTTTGCGGTATAAAACGCGACATAGAATTCGTGGTATTAATGTATATCCTTTTAATTTTAACTCGTCCCTTGGACATAAAAAATTGGGTCACTGCAGCTGCGGTTTAACGGATAACGAACACAAGGGGATCCAAATTATAGGTCACAATTGATTTATTTCTATTTCCGAAGATTTAGTAGAGAGGCATTCTTAGATCAAGGAGATTACACAGGACACCACGCCTATGCCTCTCTCTACCAAAATGACAAGAAAGTTATTACGGTTAAGATTATGAAGTGTTAGGTAAAGTAAAGAACAATTGAAAGAGATGAGGAAGAAACAATTAAGTAAGGCCGCGCCATAGCTCAAGCGGTTAGTCGCTGGCTTCCAACCGCGGCGGCCCGGGTTCGATATCGATTCTGGTCAAGTGGGATTTGTGGTGGACAAAGTGGCGCTGGGGCGGGTTTTCTCCGAGTACTTCGGTTTCTCTTGCCAATCTTCATTCCACCAAATTCTCCATCATCATAATCACCCGGGGCAGGCTTTAATAGGCCAATCAGTGACCGCTGTGCCGAGTGGACCCAGATGGACTCCACCCCCCACTAAACATTTGAATACAGGAGATCCTATGATAGGATTGAAACCCGGGTACCTTTTGAATGCAAGTCAGAAGAATTCCCCTCGATGAACGATAATAAATATAAATTCGTTGTTTTAATCGAACGACCGAGCGACCGCCGCTTGTCGACGAAGTTAGTGCCAACTTTAGAGGATAGAGGGCGTCGCGTGATCAGCGAAACGAAGTACAGTTGGCGTTGCGGACTGAGCCCACAGAGTTTGTTTTAATCAAATAACCAAAAGTTAAATAATTAACGACAATGCTTCAAAATAAGCGCTTCTGAATGGTGGCCTCCAGTTATTCTCGTATCTGTCCAAAGCTCCCTTTGAGAACGAACAGCCAATCCGATAATAATGAAACTCCCCTTGTTTATGGAACTCGAAGGGTTATTACAGTGTTCAGAAGCGACCGCCACTGCATCCTGTTCAGAGCCAGATTGAATGAAGTCCACACGTCACAAGTAACTTTATGCAAATTACTCATAAGTTCATTATAGGTCCATTAATCTACATGTCCTTTAGCCAGAAAGGTTGGCTACACTGCAAGGTCACTCGGATCTCTACTGCATACATTTCACTTCACTCCTCTCCACAGCGTCCAGACGGACTCTGCCGTCCATCCAGACTCCTAATCAATGAGTACAGGGAAATGTTTCCTCGGGAGTAAAGCGGACGGGGCGTTAAGCTGACCACTCAAATTGACCTAGTACCGAGATCAGGAATGGTGGAGCTATAGCTCAACTCCCGTATGTGTTCATGTGCTGGGGCTTAATTCATTAAGCACAGGGACTATACCGTGTACATAAAAAGTAAAGCTATCACTGTAAAAGGCCGTGAAGGCCTATAGGGTTGTGAGACGTTGAGGCTCCCACATTATCTAGACAATCGGCTCAAAGATGGCGGTAAGGTTGTCAGTCTTACGCGCCGGCCGCACTTTACTCCCCAGGAAAATTATTTAATTAATTCCTGGTACTCATTTCTGTTAGAGGCTGAGTCGACTCCAGACCATAGTGCAGCTGGAAGGATTAGGTCAATTGAAAAAAATCCAATGACCTCATTGGGACTTGAACACGCGACCTTCCGGCTTGTAGAATAGTGCCTCAACCAACTACGCTACCTCGCCGTGTACATACATTTCTTTAAATATTAATTGTAGAACATAATAGCTTATATGGCATGTACTGTCTTCGCTCGCTTGGAAACTGGGATCGTGGTTTCGAATCCCACCCAGGGCATGGATGTTTAGTTTGTGTGTGTGCGTTTTTCTGTGTTTGTCTACAGGTAGAGGCCTTGCGACGAACTAATCACCCGCCCAAGGAGTCCTACCGAATGTGTAAGATCTAGAAAAACCGAAGTGAACGGAGAAGTTCATGGAGGTAGGCCTAGGGCCACTGGGGCTGTAGTGCCAAGGGGAAAAAAATAGCTTATATGAAGTTAAACATTATTTCTGGGTTTCATTAACTACGCACCACGCCATGAAGACGTGTGGGGAGTGGAAATGCAGCTCCGTTATTCTTAACTTCGGCAGTAGATGGAGTTGAGATCAGATACACACACCGGTCACTGTCCACCCGGGGAAACAGGGGTTGTATTTTATTGTATAGGGGTTGGATGGGCTACATAGGCGGCATGGACGTTATGGAAAAGATAGAAATCGTTTTGCGATTCAGGAATCGAACTCCGTCTCATTGGTCGTCCAGTCCGCAGTAATATGACATATTTTACTGCACGATAAACCATCTTTGAGAACATGTCTCAAGTGCTGCGGGATTTGAGATTTTGCTATCGGCATTTGTAAAGAGTTCTCTATTATAGACTACAACATTGTGTAGCTCGGGTAAAGTCCGGAGACGTTACGGAGAAACATTGCCTGCATCTTGAAGTTTGAAGTGTACGTCAAGGAAGAAGCCAGCACGAAACAGACAACATTAATGCTGCCTGCTTACTTTTCAATCCTGAAGGGGAAGGTGAAATGTTCCATCGAAACGTCTGTTGACTTTCAACAGAATACACTGCTTTATATCTCAGAAGCTAGAACTCTTACATAAACTTCTATTTGAGTTTCGTATAAGTTACGGAACTTACTTGATACATACGATCTCAAATTACATTCTCTAGTCAAATTTTAATACAATTTTAATTTCAAATTTTCAAGTAATCAAATTTTAATTTTAACGACTGCCCTTTTATATGTTTTTCGCACGAAGTGCATAAAATAAATTACAGACCTACACAAGAACTGAAGAAAAACTGGGTTTCACTCATGGGAAAAACCTGAACACACAAAACGCCAATAAATAAAAAAAAAAGGAATCTGTGGCCTGTAGTCCGCAAACGAACTATACCGACTGAGCGACCGCCGCTTGTCGTAGACGTTAGTGTCATCTTTTGAGGATAGAGAGTGTTGCGTGGTCAGCGCAACCGATCTCCACGGCCGTTAATCTCTTAAGCAAAACGTCAATACGGGCGATAAATGCATAAATATAAATAAAACAACAAAGTAGACCATAAATTGTGTTCAGAATTCGATGTAGGTGGCCGAAGGGAGGATAAAAGAGGACTGCCTCATACAGCTCAGTCGATGTACCAGAAGATTACGTAAAATCATACAGTTTCTTCAAGAAATGATTTATCGACAGTGGGATTTCAAACTAGGAAGCACTGTCTATGAAATGCAGAGCTCAGAGGAAAAGTTGAAGACGGTTACACGGAGTTTTAGAAGTGAAAGAGACTTGATGGTTTTGATATAGAGAGAGATGAGGGCGAAAGAACATCAATAAATCAGGACCACAGAAAATGAAGAAGATTAAAAGGATATAATTGGTTGTTATATTGAGATATTACCTACGTTTTGTTTTCAAGATAAGTGACGACTAAGGGACTGATTAGACAAAATGAGAAAATTTACAGAAGAGGGGGAAGAGCACTGAAATGAAATTGTGAATGCAACATAATTAGAACAGTGACGTAGACAACACAACGAATCTAACATTTAATCAGTGTAAAATTGAAAGACGGAGAAGTTCATGGAAGTAGGCCTGGGCCCACAGGGGCTGTAGTGCCAAGGAAAAAAAAAATGAAACAATTATATCAAAATGTGACATTATTTCAGGTTTTCCAATATCGAAATTTGTCATCAAATATAAATATTATAAACTTTAAGTATACAGTCTGTCACCGGTCACGGTAGCCGAGCGGTCTAAGGCATGCACTGTTTTCGCTCGCTCGGAAGCCGGGATCGTGGGTTCGAATCCCACTCAGGGCATGGATGTTTGTGTGCGTTTTTCTGTGTTTGTCTACAGGTAGAGGCCTTGCGACGAGCTGATCACTCGCCCAAGGAGTCCTACCGAATGTGTAAGATCTAGTAAACCGAAGTGAAACGGAGAGTTTCATGGAGGTAGGCCTAGGCCCAGGCCCAAATTGGGGCTGTAGCGCCATAGAAAAAAAAATATACATTTTGTCACTCACTCAGACCGCCCCTGTGATCTAGTGGTCGGAGTTCCTGCCTACAGTTCCAGAGGTCTCCGGTTCAATTCACGATGCCACCAGATTTTCTGAGAAGCAGTGAGTCTGGAAAGTGGTCCACTCAACCTCGTGATAACTGAGGAGCTATTTCAAGGAAATGGCGGCTCCGGTCTAGAAATCCGAAATTAACGGCCGTAGGGATTCATTGCGCTGTCCAAGCGACACCCTCTATCCGCTAAAGTTAGTATTAGTTAGTGTACGTTTAATATTAATTTACCACGAGTTAGGTTTCAAGAGACGATTTTCAGACAGCATTTTGAAATCTGGTGTTGATTGCTTCTCTGATAATGGAAGGACAGAATAAATACATGGAAAATTTTACTATATTTGTATCAAAAAAAGAATGAATAGTGATTTTCCCCCAGTCATCTGCAAATAGCTACCTCCCCTTAACGTTGGTTTCCCCACTCCTACCAATAGCCATCGTCTACAGGAGCACTATTATGTCTCTCTCACTCTCAGCGCTCTCGGTTTGTGGTTAACGCTTGGGAAAACTTAGAAGTTGACGGAGGGGAACATGTTGTGTCGATAAGGGAGGGGAGGAGGTGGGCGATGTATCTCCCACTACCCGTGTTCATTCTTTTGTCGCTTTAACTATAGCATCAAAACAGAGGAGTGAAACTCGCTTCGACACTCTCACTGCGGCAACAAATGCCCACCCACTGTACACCAACATTTCTGGTACACTATGAGTCAAAATTATTACATTTTGTCATTTAATTAGCCGAACTGCCTGTCATCACGACAAAGGATTCCCTACCAGAGATGGCACGACACGACAGAACTGGAAAACATATATATTGTGACGTGTTGCGCTATGGATGGCGCCCCTCCCTCCCCGCCAGCCGTGACGTGCCGAGCGGAGCCGAAGTGAGCCGAGTCCCAGCACGCTGGTCACTATGCAAAGCGAGTAAACACCGGTTGTAAACAAAGCGAGTAAACAGCGGGTGCTAAGCAAAGCGAGTAAACAGCGGTTGCTAAGCAAAGCGGGTGAACAGTGGTTGCGAGAGACGACGGTAAAAACAGCGGTACCCATTATGTAACAGGCAAACACAGCGTCAGACAACAGTTGTGCCTATTACGTAACTGTTTTCCCGTTGTCCGGCTGAGGGTTTATAAGAGACCTATACTGCCTACGGAGTCAGTTAAGTGTATCAGTCGCCGAAGTGAGTTCTCAAGGCAGCAGTTACGAGTTACGAGTTAGCCAGCAGTGAGTCAGTCACTGTAGCAGTAGTTGTGAATCTGTAAATTGTGTGTTTGTAAGAGCGATTGTGAAATAAAATTTGCTATATCAAATAAGGCGTGAAATTATTTGTCGCGTTATATACCCAACACGTGACAATATATTCTAGTAATGTCCAAGGAATTCTGCCCCATTTCCAGAAAGTTAATTACATTTTTCAAAAGGATCTGTCATATGACCCTATCCTGAGCCAGATGAATCCAGTTCATAGTTCCATATCCTATTTACTTAAGATTAATGTTATCGTCCATATATATCACGCATACTCATTCAAGCCATTTTTATGAACGTATGTGTACGCGTTCTCTCTATGTATTTCACTTTCAGGCAGTAATACATGTCTGTAAGGGCTAATTTCTATATGATTCCTGATTCTGTATCGCCGTAGTTCGATTCATCTAGAAGCTGCGTTTCGTCATTCATGTGTTCCCATATTTCAGAATCTATGCACAAAACCAGCAGGAAGCAGGCAGCGAGCAGAGTTCTGTTTGCTGGTCATATCCTTTGTTAATTCTTACACCCTGAAGATGGAGGCACTATACTCCTTCGAAAAGCCGGTTAACTACCAAATTATATGGTTCTACATCCCAGAAAATAGTGCTCCTGAAAGTTAAATTTATTCGACACTTTTAGTTTAGGCTCAAATGCAAAACTTCGTCGACATGCGTTTAGTAGCTTTGGAAAAGGCACATGCGGACGGACACAAAAACAAACTCCGTGGCTTTAGTCAGCTTTAGTCGGCCTAGCGACCGCCGCTTGTCGGTTAAGTTGATGCCGATTCATTGCGCTGACAACGCAACACCCTCTATCCGCTAAATTTGGCTCTAAGACAGTTGGCGGAAGGACATAACCTCCAATTATTTTTCCATTATATATAATTTTTATATTGAACAAAGAAAATATATGAAGCTAACTGGGGCAGAGATTGTGGTGCTGCCTATGAAGAGACTAGCTCTCGAGCTGGCAGCCATTGCTACCAAGCAGAAGCTATTACCACTGTGGAAATCGTATCAAGCGAGGACAATTAGTCTATTGATTTGACAGCTTCTAAATCACTTCGGGTCGGGCATCAGTAAAGTCTAGCGAGAACAGACACTTTAGCCAGACACAAGTTTGCATCTATCGCCGAACAATTCCTAGCTACAGTTCACACTACTGCGAATTAACATCATAATATGGTGAAGTGTCAGCCGAATACTTTCCATTTTAAGAAGTGAATAATTAATAAGGAGCACTTTATGTCAGTGTTGTGCATTTTAGGAGAAGGGATAGAGCAGTCGGTATAGTGACTGGCTACGGGTTGGACGACCGAGGGGTCGTAGTTCGTGTCCCGGTAGGGTCAAGAATTTTCTCTTCTCCACGTCGTCCAGACCGGTTCTGGGGCTCACCCAACCTCCTATCCAATGGGTACCGGGGGCCTTTCCCTTGGGAGTAAAGCAGCAGGGGCGTGAATCTGGCCACCCACCTCCAGCTAGTGCCGAGGTCAAGAAAATGTGGATCTATACATCAATTCCCACATACGCCTTAATTAGTTAAGCATAGGGACAATTTTACCTTTTTACCTTGTGCTTTTTAGGGCAAAATACCATTATATCCACTGTCCTCTCATTCCGTGGGTCGAGTTTTCACTGCGGAGTACCGGGTTGAACCTCAAGCAACTGATAAAGAATTTGTGGTGGGCGAAGTGCACTGAGACAGGTTCTTTTTCTCCGCGTACTTCTGTCTTCCTCTGGCACTCGTCATTCATGCAAAGCTGCATTATCTCGTCTATCATCCGAGACTGGTACAATAGGTAAATTTGCAGCTGCAGTATTCAGATATTCAGCCTCACCCAAACCCAAATACAATAATAATGTTTTAACATATGGATGGGGGGGGGGGCAATTTCATTGGAAATCTTTGAATTATTTTCGCATAAGAATTTTTATTACTCTAAATAGTAAGATAGTGTTTCAATAAAAGTCCCCTGCTACTTTGGATTTAAAACACACGCCACGAAAATTGTACATTATTATAAATCTCGGTTTATGGCACTTTGCAAAACCGCCAACATCACTTATCTCAGTTGCTGTTCTACACCAATAAAACGCCATCACTTTATTTATAAACATTGTACTTCTTAAAGTTCTCAGGACTTGGCGCTGAAATGGAGAAAAGAAACGAAACGAAATAAGAGAGAGAGAGAGGATGTAGTTAATAAAATATTCTGCCCAAAGTAATGGAAGTGTTTTAAAATTAGGGCCCTTGATAAGTAAAGAAGGAGACATCGCTAGAGATAATTACTAGAACAAAACATTTATCATCAGAGTGCCAACTGTATTCTGTCTTTTCGATTTTTTAAAGTACGTACTCAGAAAAGGTACAATATTAAGGAGAGTTATAAGATTTAAAGTTTAACAGAGAGAAAGAAAAGTTTTCTTCTCATAACCCCATTAATAATTTCTGATTCTTCCGCTAGACTTTAATGTACTTCAGTAAAAATACATAAAATTTAAATGGAATAGAACGAATGACGCTCCTTTATATCTTTACATCTAAAATCGCATTAAGACAGAAGTGGAACAGTGCGAATTCCCATTAAAAGGAGACCTCCCGAAAATTATTACAAGATTCTAGAAACACCAACAATTAAGAAGGATAAAATGTAACATAAGTGAACGTAACAAAATAGCCTAACCCTACTTCAACGAACCATTATTTAAACCTAAGCCAAATAACCAATTATAAAGTGGTATAACCCAAAATTAAGCATACAGATTCTCACCTCTACAGACTCTCCACAGCGACCAGACTGACTATGGGCCCCACCCAGCCTCCTATTCAGGGGGTGTCGGGGGCTTATTCCCCGGGTGTAAAGCGGCCGGGGTGTGAAACTGACCTCAACCCAGTGTCGATGTCAAGAAAATTTGAGCTATACCTTCACTCCCTTATGTGTCTATGTCATAATGTTTAACTACTAAAACACAGGACAACTTTACCTTGCGGATTTTACTGCAGGTACAGTTCGAACAAGTTTAAATTTCGCTAACAAGATAGTTCCGTCGTATATCAAATTCGGTGAGACTATTTTATGATACCTGAGATACGGGGTTCTAAAGGCGGTAAATATGGTGATTATGGTCCTTTAGGATGGCATGTCGTGTGGACTGGCAGAGGGTTTCTACCGAGATGTTGGTACCTATCTTCCAAACTACATGCGGAGACATCCTGGAGACCGTCGCTTTCATATTCTACAATAACTCTTCTCTGAATTAATCATAGGCTTTCTGAAGTTTATAAACAAATGAAGTACCCTTCCACTTTACTCTCTCCACAAAAAAAAATCCGTGGCTTTAGTCGGCAAGCAAACTATACCAACCGAGCGATCGCCGCTTGTCGGAGAAGTTAGTGCCAACTTCAGCGGATAGAGGATGTTACGTGGACAGCGCAATGAATCCCCACGGCCGTTAATTTCAGTTTTCTAGACCGGAGCCAACGTTTCCTTGAAAGAGTTCCTCAATTATCCTCACGAGGCTGAGTGGACCCCGTTCTAGAACCACTATTCAGAAAATCTGGTAGTCCGGGAATCGAGCCCGGGACCTCTGGATCTGTAGCCAGGAGCTCTGAACACTAGACCACGGAAGTGGTCATACTTCCAACCACTCTATATTATTTGATGAATGTAAAACGTCTAATCATTAGTTGATCTATTACATCAAAATCTGTACTCATGATGTCCAACATTTAGTTTACATGTGAAGTTGGAATGCTGAAAACAAATTTGTATGTAGCTGATAACAATGATCTTGCTCGATGATTATCACAGCCAGAATGATCGATTTTAAAAATAGGCATAACAATATACTCCTTCCTCTGCTGTGGCAATTCATCCTATTGTCAGAGTTAATGGGAACACACTGTTTACCTCCTGCTCAGATCAATTCTGGCAGTGTTTCATCAGCGGCTGGCGTTCTATGCTTCTTCAAACTTTCAATAATTGTCTCAGTCTCACCAGAACGAGGATCTGGCATTAATGATCCACATGCATCTATATCAGTGTGCCTAACATCATTAATCACATGTAAGACATTCGATACGTGACAGAAATAATTCTTCCGTTTATTCAAAATATTGTGGCGTGCCTCCTAAAATCCAGAATATCTGAGCGGGAGTCCATTGCTAGACAACGGCTTCTTAAAGCACGTTTCCGAAACAGCGAATACGTGTTGTCCTCACAACAACCAATAGCTAGAGATAAAATCAACAAGTTACCTAAAAATGAAAACACATTCCCGAGACAACCGTCATGGAAACGAAATCCTTCAAGGTGTCTTCTATTCCGTCCGACTGTAGAAGGTAAGAGACCAGACCAGATCACAACTGAAGGAGATCAGAGAAGACCAGAGGTAAACAGAGATCAGAGCAGAGTTCAGAAGGAAGAACAAACGGAGACAGGAATTGTGTGACTCGTTATAATTGAGCGTAAATGTGTAGTAACGTCCAATAAACGCAACGATCAAGTCCAAGAATCCACAATCATTTTTCACGGAACCCCGGACACATGACAATGTTGTGGATATCTGCATGCAGATACAATACGAATTAGTTTCAAGTGAAAACTCGTCTTACATTCGAAGAAAGTCGTCTTCTGGGTTTAGGCGCCGTGTATTCTTCGTCTAAACCCAGAAGACGACTTTCTTCATAGTCATCGCCGTGAAAACCTCAAAACTTACATCGTCTTACATTCGTTTGTACTCTGTACAAACCTGTAATAACACTTTATTTTTGTTTCAAGATTATTAATCTTGTTTTTTAAATATTCTCTTGTTGTACTTGAAACATACATTGATTTCATGTCTTACATTCGGACGGCCTTTAGTCCATCCGACATGGATTCCTCAGCCAGTGTAAATTAGCCTGTGTCCTTTGATCTATAAATTTTGTACATTCTTCGTCAAACTGCGGGTGTATGCTGCTTTAACCTGTACTTTGGATATTCTAACACGTTCCCATGCCACATTATAATCCTAAAGCACCAATGCTGAAAATATAATTCCCATATTGACCAGATTCCCTTATTTAACTTTCAAGTCTTCTAGGTTGTCAAGATGAAATCCTTCCGTATGATAATTTCGCTTTCCTCATTTCCCCTGTCGGTAACTCTCGCAGCCACCAGACAGAGGTCCATGTGACAACCATATCCCCTAGATCAGACATCAAGTACATTTGAACACCGATTTCTGACAAGACATAATCAATCCGTGCAACTTCCCACAACAAAAAGTCCGGGTGTATTTTTCAATGTTGAGATAGGGAGATACGGAAACATTGCTCTCTTGATATGCGGCAACATTCATTATTCTAATCTCATTGTTACTGATCTTATATAAACTCTAATTCCCAAGTGTAAGTCTAAAATTCGGGGCACGCGGTAGCGTAGTTGGTTCAGGTATTATGCTACAAGCCGGAAGATCGCGCGTTCGAGTCCCGAAGAGGTGATTTTTTTTTTCAATTCACCTAATCCTTCCAGCCGTACTATGGCCCTGGGGTCGACTCAGCCTCTAACAGAAATGAGTACCAGGAAACATTCTGGTGGGTAAAGGGCGGCCGGCGCCTAAGGCCGACAACCATACCGCCATCTGTGAACCGATTGTCTAGAAAATGTGGGAGTCTCAACGTCTCACAGCCCTATGGGTCTTCACGACCTGATACAGGGATAGGTTTTTACTTTTTTACTTTAAGCCTGAAATTTTCTGTTCACCCTGCATTTTTATAAAAATAAATGTTCTAATAACGTTTTCATGTGGTGGGCCTTCTCAGGAAATTTATCGAATAATAGTTCCAAAAGCAAAATATAAATTTCTCCTTGTTCTTAACCAAACATCAGTCGATGAAGGCGTATGTGGGGAGTGAGGTATATCTCCACACATACTTAACTTCAGCACTATATAGAGGCGAGTGGTCTGCTTCACGCCTCCGGGACACAGCCTCTGGTATGCACATCCGTTGGGCAAAAGCCTCGCTGGACGCTATGGGGAAGAGAATAATCTCTTACTCTCGCTGAGAAACAAACCCACATTTCTCGGTCGTCCAATTCGTAGCCTTGTCGCTATACCGACCGAGATATCCCGCCTCAAATTCTTCACAGAATCTGCCCTTTACCATCATCATTTTTTTCTTTAACTGAGACATGTCCATGTAGAATTAACGACCGCGTATTCTGTACGAAGTTTGTTCCCACGATGACTATGTAACGTTCTATAAGCTTAATGGTGACAATACTCATACACAAGCTGAAACTGAGGCGTCTACGTTATCTCGAGACTAATCGAGACAAATCCGATTCATCGCACACTAACATCACGTACTTTAACCTAACCTAAACTAATGGAACAACCTCAGCTCTGGTAATCCTCACCAAAATCTATGTCAATTAACCAGATGTAAAGCAAACACAACTTGTAATCAGGGAACGCAGATCAGTAGACCCATTTACTAGCGCATGCGTGGGAGGACTTAAGGAATGAATACTTCAGGCCAAAGATACCTTTACTGATGCAGACGCTTTGGAATGAAAGACTGATTTGCCAATATCAAGGTTGGATCTGAGACTTATACATCTAAAACTAAAGAAATCTAATGAAATAGGAAGGCAAATAATTCCACAATAGACTCATACGCTGTAAACTAATCTATTCTAAAGTCACATGACCCTCATGAGAAACGTCTATTAGTTAACCAAACATAAAGAAATGGAATACATTCGACAAAAAGAAGATTCAGCCGAAAGAGAATGCGAAAGAGTAATCAATGAATGAATATATCAGGCCAACGACGCTATTACCGACGCAGAAGTTTTTGAATAGGCAATAATTTCAGGATAAGGTGGAGAGATCGAATCCATATAGAATTAAAAGTGAACACCGAAGTGAAACCGACGCTGGTGTTGAAGTTGACCTAACTATGGGCATGGGATATGTTAAGAAATACGGTAATGGCAGTACACTGCTAAACACTCAATGAAAGGAATCAGATTCAGTTTATGGGCACAATATTCAAAAATGAAAAATCTAAATCTGATAGCAAAAATATGTCGAAAAATTTGCCAAGAAAAATAATAAGAAATTTTTGGACGGACATGTAGCCTACAGTTAAGGATCTAACAATTAAAAAATCAAAATATATACGTACTACGCTCCTACTAAGAAGACAGAGAAATAAGTAAGGAGAGATGGTAAACCCTATCTCGGCCTGCTAATTTTGCATATAAGGGTACGTTTTACTGAACAACTACAAAGTCTGCTGTCCTGAAATTTGGCAAACGGGTATTGTAGGAGAATTTGAGGTTCTTATAGCGGTGGTTATGTACAGAACTATTTTCTGGGATGTAACGCCGTGTAGTTCCTTGAAAGACAACAGATTTTTCGGAGAAACATATCACCTCCATCTTCAGGATCGAATAAACCGAGCAGGATAGCAGCGTGGATGCAGGTGGCACGATATTACTAGTCGGATGTTTATGGATTTTCTATAGCTACGGGCTTTTATCCATAGTAGTACACCTGTAACGAGATTCATTATGAAATGTCTTGTGAAAGACTATTTTTACAACATATTTAATAGACAAAAACTTCATAACTTCATTAATTTCTGTGCCAGACAAATAAAAGAGGTCACCAAATGCAGACAAGCCATAAATATCTTTGTATCACATTTTATGACTAGAATTTGTAGTCTGCCGAACATAGTGGCCGAGCTCTCTAAGGCATGAACTGTTTTTGCTCGCTCGGTCACCGGGATCCTGAGTTCGAATCCCATTTTAGGAATGGATGTCTGTGTTTATACTTTGTGCCCTTCTGTGTGCAGGCAGCCGCCATTCGACAGGCTGCTCCCCCGTCCAAGGAGTCCTACCGACTGTGTAAAAGATCAAGAAACCTAAAAAGCGGGTTGTGTGCAGGCAGACGGCATTCGACAGGCTGCTCCCCCGTCCAAGGAGTCCTACCGACTGTGTAAAAGCTCAAGAAACCTAAAAAGCGGTATGGTCCAACACAGGGCTGTACAGTCGTAGATAGATAAAGTTCGTAGTTGTTCAGAAAAACTTACGTTACTACGACACAACTCTCATTGTGAAGACAGTTCCTCCTGATGTAACCAAATGAAGACAGATTTCTGCTACAATGGAAGCAATAGGCACTGTAGTAGTGCCACTGAAGTTAGGGAACTACACTGCCAAGAGAGCGCGTATATCAGATTCAGTAAGCAGTAGTGTGGCTTCCAGAGGGCGCAGATATCCCGGAACCAATCCTGTACAATGGGATATAATTAAGCTACCTCAGGCACTACAAGCCTGGCCCTGTAGCTGTGAGGAGACATGTGTTTTGGATTTACATTCTTTGCCTATGCACATGAAGGTATAAACGCGGCCTTGGTACAAAGCTCCACGTGTTTCTAAACTTGGTACTTCGATTTGCACATGTATGTCACGCTCGGGTCAATTGCTTATCGCCAAGGAAGTGCCCCTTGTGTCATTCTGACAAAAGTTTCAGTGGATGTGGCGTAGCTAAGAGAACAATTCCACGTCCCTCCCATGAATAGAATTACTACCATTCGGTCTATAATTGATTTAGTGTCACAGATCACAGGAAGTCAAGTTTATATACTAATTGATTCTAAATTATTGTCGGGATTTCCGTGGCCTATAAACGGAGAACCCGACAATCATTTAGATTCATCTTGTATATTATCACGTGTAGGGGATCTGCGTGACTTATGAGACGGGTTTTGGATTGGATGATTGGATTTACACATTACACTCACAACTCGGGACTACAAGCAATACAGAGCTATTGTTATTCTACACAATTTACAGTTCCCTGCTACACACGTACTAGGATTCTGAATCTTCATTAGTCATATCCTGGTAACGGTTTTATAACAGTCTCACTGCCACTTAAATAAAACATAAATTTTTTTCGCAGTCTAATTCCTTTCGTGCAATTATTTTGCAACTGTCAACTCTCTGATCCGGTAACTAGTTCATTCATTAATTGTCACAGTTCATAATTTCACAGAAATTAATCATATGTACTTCACTAGGCGTCATTCTAAAAGCATTACACGGTAAATGTAGCGTTTACTGAATACTTACTTACTTAATCCGTTCCTCTTATACTTTTACTGTGTCGAGGTTGTTTTTTTTTTAATTTTGATAATTTTGCAGGCGGTAGGAGTCATTGGACGAGTGATCAGCTCGTCTCAAGGCCTCTACCTAAACAGAGAATAAACGCATACATACACCAAACATCCATGCATTGTGTTGGATTCGAACCCAAGATCGCGGCTTCCAAGCGAGCGAAGACAGTTCGTGCCTTAGACCGCTCGGCTACTGTGACTGACGTTTACTGAATATACTAACAAAAGAAAGTGTTTTCTCCTTTGTCCTCGCCAATCCAAAGGGACGGACACGGCATGGTCCAGACGCGGAAGGACATTAGGGCAGAAGAGGAACCCCCGATTTGAATCTCTGTTTTACTAAAGAATGTTCTATTACATTCTCACTTCTGTTATTCTTATGCAGTTTTGTTTTCCCACGAGACACTCAGCTTGTAACTTCGTAATGGATCTCACAGGAGTGACCCTTCGCGTAGCCACTCTGTCTTTAGCTTCCTTCCTTACAGCACAAGAACAAACTGAAAATCTTGTATAAACTATTTCAGTAAAATGTGTTGTGAAGGGATCTGCATTTAAGGGAAAGTGGGTAAATGCTGCTCACCGAAGCGAAATGCAAGAGAAAACGTGAAGTATACGCGAAGTTGAATATGTATGTAAACTCAAATTTAGTGTGAATGGTCTACTTCTTAAGAAGCATTCAACTTAATAGATATTGTAAGATTTGAGGTTTTTCACAGCGGTGACTATGAAGAAAGCAGTTTTCTGGGATTTGGCACCGTGTATATGTGGTGTTAACCGACGATTCGGAGGAACGTATCGCCTCCA
>NW_019734310.1:206960-277232 GCF_002891405.2 Cryptotermes secundus
GGTAGAAGAAAAAATATAAGAAATCTGCAAGCGAAGAGACCGTGAGAACCGGTAAAAGCAGACACGTCTGCTTTTACCGGTTCTCACAGTCTCGATACGTTCCTCCGAAACGTCGGTTAACACCACATATACACGGTCCCAAATCCCAGAAGACTGCTTTCTTAATAGATATTGTCTAGGAAATGTTAACTGAAGTGACTGCTTCAGCCAGTATTCCCCACCCCTAGGAGGAGTGAGGTTCGGGAAATTACTGGAGTAAATACAATTAATTCTGAATAAAATATATTAACAGGCAGATAATATGCGATTATCGTCGTGTTATCATTTCCTTATTTGCGGTAGTTCAATTATGTTTCATAAATTTTAGGCATTCCTATACCTCCTAAGGCTCTAAATAAGAGCATGTTCGTTTGTTTGTTTTATACATTTCCACACCGTTGAGCCTATTTCCAAGAAATTTAGCATGATGTTAGAGGGCCTCCCGGGGGAGTTTTGGGCATTTTAAATCCAAATTTCTTCTTAACTTAAGCATCCTCCCAAAAATGCTGTCAAAATCATGCTGGTGTGTGTTGAGGTGGCTTACATTCCATTGGGTTTCGCGGGAAAGGGACCTACTTGGCCTATATAGTTAGCTTTTATAGCTTATATTATATTCATTTAATTTGCATTTTTTAATAAAGGACAATTTATAATTGTAATAGATCAGTTAATTTTCTTAATATTCTATTAAAAAGTAAAAAAGTAAAGGTATCCCTGTAACAGGCCGTGAAGGCCCATAGGGTTGTGAGATGTTGAGGTTCCCACATTTTCTAGACAATCGGCTCATAGATGGCGGCAAGGTTGTCAGCCCTACGCGCCGGCCGCCCTTTACCCCCAAGGATATTCCAAAAACATTCCTGGTACTCATTTCTGTTAGAGGCTGAGTCGACCCCAGGGCCACAGTGCGGTTGGAAGGATTAGGTAAATTAAAAAATCCAATGACCTCATGGGGACTTGAACCCGCGACCTTCCGGTTTGCAGCATAGTGCCTCAACCAACTACGCTACCCCTCTATTACTTTATATTAATAGCATTAAGACGAAAATTACAACTTTTCTATCTATCTATGGCTCTACAGCCCTCTCAGTTTCTTAATCTATACACAGAAGCTAGGACTCCTTGGACCAGTGATCAGTCCGTCGCAAGGCTGCTACCTACATACATAACACAGACACAGAATAAACGCACACAGATATCCTTGAATGGGATTCAAACCCACGATCCCGGCATTAGAGCGAGAGAAGACAGTTCATGCCTTAGACCGCGCGGCCGCTGTGATCGGCTTTCCCAGGTACTACACTTCCTAATTGCACGTGTGCACAACGCTCCGGAAAAGCCGAGTATATGAAATGAGGTACAACGAAATATAATGGGACTTAATCCACTTTGCTGTGTAATTTCCACGTACGAAGAGCGGTTCTTCTTATGGGAGATAATGAGGCCCTGGTCTGGAGGCTCTGACATTCCGAACACAACAAAGCCGAGAAGGCTCAATTGACGCGTGTCCCTGGAGGCTGGCTTTGTGCTACATGGAACAGCTCTTTGAGGGGCTGAATAATTCAACGAGAGAGTGGCAGTTGCATGATTACAACGTAAGAGGCACGACTAATAAGATACGAAAATACTTCAGTTTGAGTAAACAGTTCTCCAAATGTGGTCTTTTCGATATTACACACTTCAGTGAATTGTTAACTAGCACTCGGGTTCCATAAAATTAAGGATATTTCTTAAAATGTTAATGTCTATCAGATTCTCAAGAAAGACTTTGATCCATGCGGAGTAAGTAAGCAAAGTTATTCCTGTGTTCAATTAAACACTTACGACTTGAAGACGTATGCAGGAGTGGAGGTGTAGTTCCATATATTCTTAATCTCGACCAAACCGCTTTACCTGCAGGAAAAGAACGCCCCTGGATAGGAGGCTGGTTGTGTCCGTAGTCGGTCTGAACGTTGTGGTGAAAAGAAATATTTCTTACCCTTGCTGGGAATCGAATCACATTCCTCGGTAGCCCGTTCTCTATATAGAGTGAACTATTAATTGAGTAGTTATATAAAAAAGGTAAGTAATTTTATTCTTCTGTTTATTGCTGGTAAGCTTTGCCAGAAGAAAAAAACTTTATGAATATTTATACAAAATTCCCGAGAAGCCTTGAACCAATGCCAAACTGTTTTTTGTGACATCAACGAATGTCATCAGGAACTTAAGAACGCATTGAGGAAGTCAAAAGCACCAGTTGTTCTATGAGAAATGAATCTGTTTGGATCATCTTAGGACGTAGGAAGAGAAGTAAACATCACAGCAACACATTTATTAAGTAAACAAAGGTAAAGCTATCCCTACAGCAGGCCGTGGAGGTCCATACGGTTGTGAGAGGTTGAGCCTCTCACATTTTCTAGAATATCTGCTCACAGATGGCGGTAAGGTTGTCAGCCTTACGCGCCGACCGCCCTTTACCCCCTAGGGTGATTCTTGGTACTCATTTCTGTTAAAGGCTGAGTTGACCCCAGGGCCATAGTGCGGCTGGAATGATTAGGTCAATTAGATAATCCAATGACCTCATCGGTATTCGAACCAGCGACCTTCCGGCTTGAAGCATAGTGCCTCAACCAACTGCGCTATCGCGTACCCCCGGTAAGTAAGTAAATAAACATACTGTAAAAGTTTATACTGGTAGTAGAACCTTGGGGATTTTGCGTACCCTGAACTACTTGAGGGTAGTGCCAGCGGAAACTAAGCTTCTGATAGGGTCATTCATTCCATTGAAGTCGAATGGTAGGGGTCAGACGTAGGTAGCCCGCTTGCCCTCTACGTTAAGGGTTGAGCGTGGTGCTAACATCACCCCGGGAAACAATAAATATCAGGCAACTTAAGGATGGATGTCGAATGATAGGGAATCAACACATGTGGTAACGCAGACCATGTTACGAGACGACCACAGCATCAAGGACTAAGTAAATAAGTAGAAATTTAATTTGCACTTTGAGACGATCAATGAAAAGCAACTTTTTTTCGTTTCATTAATATCATTACCTACTTACTTAATCCGCTCCTCTTATGCCTTATGGTGTCGAGGTTGTTTTTTCATTTTGATTATTTTACAGACGTTAGTAATTCTTGGACGAGTGATCAGCTCGTCGCAAGGCCTCTACGTAAACAAAGGACAACACAAACGTAGAATAAACACATACACATACCAAACATACATGCCTTGTGTGGGATTCGAACCCACGATCCCGGTTTCCTAGCGAGCGAAGGAAATATATGCATTAGGCCGCTGGACTACCGTGACCGGCCATTGATATCATACTAGCACAAAAACAGTAAGAAAGACGAGAAGGCATGAGGCCCGTGAAGAATGTGCAGGTCTCTTAATAACGACTAGCCCTGACGATTCATATTCAAAACAGTGACGATTCTGGCAGGTAGGAAACTGATGAAGTCTCTTAGACGACTTTATGTCACTAAAGTGATTTTTCGCTGCTTTGTGCAGAAAATGTGAAAAGAAGAAATGTAACGAACTCTGAATGATGACCTTTCGATACTGCGTTCCAAGTCTCGAACTAAGGAAACAGAATATTCCAGAGGAAACGTTCATAGAATATATTAATATTTATTATATGTTTTCACCCCGGTCACGGTAGCCGAGCGGTCTAAGGCATGCACTGTCTTCGCTCGTTTGGAAACCGGGATCGTGGGTTCGAATCCCGAATCCCACTCAGCGCATGGATGTTTAGTTTGTGTGTGTGTGTGTTTTTCTGTGTTTGTGTACAGGTAGAGGCCTTGCGACGAGCTGATCACCCGCCCAAAGAGTCCTACCGAAAGTGAACGGAGAAGTTCATGGAAGTAGGCCTAGGCCCACTGGGGCTGTAGTGCCAAGGAAAAAAAATATGTTTTCACGGCATGATAATTATGTAATTAACATATTATATGACCGTCTATCCGCCTATACGGGGTACGCAGTAGCGCAGTTAGTTGAGGCACTTTGCTACAAGCCGGAAGGTTGTAGTTTCAATTCCCAATGAGGTCACTGTGTAGGTAGCGGCCTTGCGAAGGGACTGATCTCCAGTCCAATGAGTCCTACCGACTGTGTATAGGATTACGGAACTGAAAAAGCGGCAAGGGCCCAATAAAGGTCTGTAGAGCCATTGACGAATGAATGAATGAATGAATGAATGAATGAAGCATATAATTACAAGCCTGAACCCACTAAACAACATCATAGGTTAAAAAGATTAGGCGAATATAAGGTTTTATATATTTATCGCAGGTTTTTTTCTTCTTCTTCTTTCTTAACAAGAAGAACATCATTAAATAGCTTCGGTACATATCCAGATCCTTACATATGCTACATCCACTTCAACTGCATGAATAGAGCTCCAAGCTAGATGAAAGGGGTTCATTAGTTAAGGATTTGCAGTGGAGTTCTGTTTAAGATATATTTTATCTCTTTACAACATTATAAACGAGATACCTGACTACATACTTACTGGTAAATCTTTCATTTTCATGCAGAATTATCTCATTTAAGGCAAAAGATTTATTAGCATTCTATGCTTGTTTCAGACTCGGCTATCCCTTGTTATTTCGATTCAGTTCCACGGACAATTTCGCTTAGAAGTTTATCTCATGTTGAAGATTAGTGACTTCTATGATGTGACACCGTATTTATTTATAGCACTGTGAGATGACACTTCTAAAACAGACAGCAGCTACTTGTTCATCAAAATACACAGTGTCGTATCCTAAAGACAACAGCTATCTATCTACCAAACTACACGGAGTCACATCCCAGAAAACAGAAGGTACCTAACTACCTACTAGATTACAAGGAGTACATCCCAGAAGACAGAAGGTACCTTTCTACCAGAATCTTTACATCCAAGAAAACTGCCCCATTTCTTAGTCACTTCCTTGAGAACTTGAAATTGCAGCCTTGTGTCGCTTTTGCAAACGGTAAAGAAATCTCCCTAAGTTTCCATGTCACCTGCTTCCTTCAACCACCGTCACAGAGCATTCGCAGTGGAACTTCAGAAGTCGTTACTGCCTTAGGCTTTACTCGCGCATCGAACGGTCCAAACAGTGGAAATCTGTCCGAACTCTGTTGGCAATTTACATAGCTCAATTTCCCGCAGGAAGGCCGATTAATCTGGCTAATCCTTCATGTTCTTCAGTTCCCCAAGCAAATACGGGAATACTAGACATCCAACATCCGTACTAGACTCATAATTCATACGTCTCATAGCAGTGTCTTACAGAAATAAAAGCTATATAAATTGGTGCAATAATGATTCTGCCAATATGCAGGTATGTGTCAAAGGTTTTGAGGATTTGTGCCTATGTCATGTGATAGGTAGTGGCAGCAGATCATTAATAAGCAAAACTAATATAAAGATACAGTTGAAATTTTACAGTGCTATGACTTTCCTGCTACCAAAGGCACAATAGATCACTGTGGTCGCGGTGCAAGGGCCAAGAAGGCCCACCTCTTCTACATTCATTCATGTTACCATTCAGTCCAGAATCTTTCGTCTTTTCGTCTGCTGTCCAAAAACACAAAAATTAGAATATACAAAACTATAATTTTGCCTGTGGTTCTGTATGGGTGTGAAACTTGGTCTCTGACATTAAGGTAGGAACAAGACTGAGGGTGTTTGAGAACAGGGTGTTGAGGAGAATATTTGGACAGAAGAGAGATGAAGTGACAGAAGGTTTGAGAAAACTGCATAATGAGGAGCTTCATAATCTGTACCCTTCTCCAGTATAATTAGAATGATTAAGTCAAGGAGGATGAGGTGGGCAGGGAATGTAGAACGAATGGGGGAGAAAAAGAATGCATAGAGGATATTGGTGAGAGAGTCAGAAGGAAAGAGACAACTGCGAAGACCAAGACGTAGGTGGGTGGACTATATTAGAATGGATCTTAGAGAGATAGGATGGGATAGTATGTATTTGATTGATCATCTGGCTCAGGATAGGGACCACTGGAGGGCTCTTGTGAACACGGTAAAGAACTTTCGGGTTCCATAAAATGCTAGGAAGTTCTTGAGTAGCAGCAGAATTGGCAGCTCCTCAAGAAGAGCTCAGCTCCATGAGTAAGTAAGTAAGTAAGTAAGTAAGTAAGTAAATAAGTAAATAAATGACTTTCCTGATAATGATACAGGCCTATCGGTGGATAGGATGGTTTGGATGGAAGTTTCAGAACAAACAGGAGAAAACAATTAGGTACGTTTCTCTCCGTAACGTTCTAGAACATGTACAATACTCAGTGAAGTAGTAATTATCAATGTGGAGAAAGAATAGTAAGAGAAACAAAAGCATGCATGCCATGTTATTTTATTCAAATTGAAGAAAACTGAATACCTCGAAGAATTTTACCGCAAAATCTGTGGGACGTAAAGATGTATGGCTTCCTAGAATGGTTCGAAGAAAATGTGTGCCGTTCACCACGGATACAGTAGTTTCTCTCTCACAAAACAGATGGCAGCACAGATTAAGATTGCCACTATGTTTCCAGGTAATAGCATTCAAATGCATAAATCTGACATCTATATACTAATCTGTGAATAAAAGCTTATACTCCTCATCCTACCTTCTCCATGTTTGCTGCACCGACGTCATCTGGTGCCGCCACGCCGGAGCAGACAACCCGTTTGAGGCGCAGTTTATTCACATGGAAGGCGGAACCATAGCAGTACATGAGGATCATTGTGGTGGGAAAGTAGAACAAACAGGATGACAATATACGCAGGCTCGGCCTCGAGAAGAAGGGATCGCAAGCCAGCAGGCCTGTTGGGTTGAAGTAGTAGCCGCCCCGCGACAGCACCATCACAGCGAACAGCGTCACAGATGTCACCCACATCAGACTTATCACTGCGACGCAGCCCTGCGACAGATCACACATCTACACACAACCATCTTCACGCGTTCAGGGTATGGATACACTGGCGTCCGATATTTAATTGCGTTTCCCCTTTCCATGTGCGGCAGCAACTTGAAATCTGAAATACATTTGATTATATTGTACCGTAGATATATATGGGGAACAGGGATAGCATAGCGATAGGCTAAGGGCTGGAGGGCTGGGATTCAATTCTTAGAAGGGGCAAGAGACTTTTCTCTCCTCCACAGCATCCAGACCGGCTCTTGGGCCCATCAAACGTACTAACCAATGGGTACCGAGGGCATTTTCCCCGGAAGTAGAGCGGCGGGGGTGCAAAGCCGGCCACTCACATTTTTTTATTGCTAGTGGGGTGGGACTAAGTCCCTTGTACTGCGGAAACTTCTGGTCTATTGTACGAGCCCCAGATAATAGATGAGGGTTAATGTGGAGCAATTGGTGGAATGAAGATTGGCAGGGGAAACCGAAGTACTCGGAGAAATCTGCCCCAGCGCCACTTTGTCCACCACAAATCCCACTTGACCAGATCCGAGATCGAACTCAGGCCGCCGCGGTGAGAAGCCAGCGACTAACCGCTTGAGCTATGCGTGGCCTCCGGCCACTCACTTATATCTAGTGTCGAGATCAAGAATGGTGGAGCTATACCTCCCCCCCCCCGCACACACATCTCCATGAAATGGTAATTGATTAATTAAGCACATGGAAAATTTAAACTTTTTATATGATTGTTAAAATTGTGGTCTTTTTGGGGTGTGATGTCGTGCAGTATTGTGGTCGGATACTGAAGTTTCGGAGAAAAATACTTCCTCCAGCTTCAGGGTTGAAGTGTGTAGATGAAAGAATAGGTAAACATATTACACAGAAGGTGATCGTGAGGCCCAAAGAAACTAGAGGTAGGAGTTCGGTACATTATAGTAGGGATAAATGGACAAATGAGGCCCTTCAAGGGGCATGGTGATTTATTACTGAATCTATGCACTTCAACCCCTTAAATAGAGACGATATGTTCATCCGAGAAGTCGAGTGCCCTTCAACTGAATTCATGGCCTTATAACCCAGAAGTTAGAACTCTTCAATAAGATTGTCTACCGCAAGATATTCAACTTCTGTAAGCAATCAATGAAATCACAATCAAGTAACTACAGTGACAAGAATTTCCAGTAGCTGGGTACATTTCTTTGGAAGTCTTTAGCGCTGTAGACTTTCGGGAAACTTCAACTGACGATTCGTAATAAATTACCATACTTCCCCTTCTTTCTGTCGCTTTAACTTTGCATTTCTGAGATTACAATCAAGCTTTCAGAAGTTTTGGCAAAGAGAACTCAATGTATGCAAACCATCGCGCAATTCGGGATTGTAGGCAACCACCAGAATATTAGACGTTCGATAATCGTAAGCGAAGCAGAGATAGATCGTGTCACTCCAAACAAATATTAACATTTTGAGACTAAAGATTACTTTTTCCATTTTAATATTATCCTCCCACCTATGTCTAGCTCTTCAAAGTGGTTTCTTCCCCTTTTGGCTTTTCCACCAAATCCCGTATGCATTCCTCCTCTCCCCAATGCGTGCTACATGCTCCGCCCATCTCATTCTCCATTATTTAATCGTTCTAATTATATTTGGCGAAGAAAACAAATTCCGAAGTTCCTTATTAAGCAATTTTCTTAAACCTCTTTCACTTCATCCCTCTTCGATCAAAATATTCTCCTCAACACCCTGTTCTCAAATACCCTCAGCCTATGATCCTCCCTTAATATCAGAGATCAAATTTCATATATATACAAAACCACAGATAAAAATTATAATAACATTTTGTATAATAAGAGAATTAGAATGGGGACTGGATTAATCCGGCTCAGGATAGACAGACAGATAGACAGACAGACAGATAGATAGACAGATATACAGACAGATATACAGATAGATAGATAGATAGATAGATAGATAGATAGATAGATAGATAGATAGATAGATAGATAGACAGACAGAGTTCACGTGAGAGTTGTATGTTGGCCTCATGTTGGGCAGACACTGCTTGTGGCCACTGAGGCCACGTTAAGTCAGAATGTTGTGAAATGCCCTGGGTGTGTGGTGGACTCTCGGTGGGTCGAAATAAATACCGCAGTTGGCTTGTCTGTTCAGCAACTTACGGGACTTAGCGGAGGCAGGAGAGCAGACACCTTGGGTACGGTTCAGTTTCCAGGATCATGGCGTCATTAATGCATGCGACCTCACGTTGGTGGTTTCGCTGCAGGGATTACAACCCAGAACAAGAAAATGTTACTAGAGCAGGACAGATCTATTGACCAAAATCGAACACTGGTCGGGACATCAACTCTCATAGCTACAGTATTCCGGTATTTCCTTTGCACAGGTCCATCTAATGTCTACATTAACATACATCACAACCCTTCCCCGCCTGTTCCCCCTTATTTGTAATCTCGCTCGACGCAACATAACCTCTGTCCTTCAGACTGAGACAGGCTCTTACAAAGAGAGCTTACTTAAGAGGCAACACCTGTGATTTTATTCCGAAAAAATTTGGTTCGATTCTCAGCCAAAACATGGATTATCCTGAGGATTTTCGTTGTTTTCTCAGTCACTTCACGAAAATATCGGAATAGGACATTAAATTATGTCATGACTGCTTAATTGCACATCAAATACAAATTAATTCTTTACCGTCAGCTGATCCTTTGCCGCTAGTCTGAGTTACGGACAGTGTCCTTAGATGAACGCCTCTGTGGTCTAGTCTGTGGTTCCTGGCTACAGATCCAGAGGTCCGGGTTTGATTCCCGGTGCCACCAGATTTTGTGGAACGGGGTCCATTCAGCCTCGTCAGGATAATTGAGGAGATATTTCAAGGAAATAGCGACTATGGTCTAGAAAACCGAAATTAACGGCCGTGTGAATTCGTTGCGCTGACCACGCGACACCCTCTATCCGCTAAAGTTGGCACTAACTTTGCCGACAAGCGGCGGTGTCTCGGTCGATATAGTTCACTTGCAGACTATAGACCACGGAGTTTGTTTGTCGTTAGATAAACAAACACTAATCTGAAACTTTCAGTGACTGTAGACCTTCGTGTACTTCGGAAAATCCATATTCAAAATGTTATTTGAAATTGAATATGGCCACTGAAAATTTTCGCCTCAGAAAGACGCAACAACATATTGTTCTTCATCTATTAAACTGGATCAGTTCGGTGCAGATATGTTTACATTATTGTAATAAAATGAGAAACACTTAAAGTAATTCGCTTATTGTGCCATAATCCAATAGCTGGTCCACAAATTGTGACCTGCCTACGTGGCATTAATTAAACTAAAACACCAAAGCTACTGTAGGCTTTGTGCTACCGCTGCTGGGTAACATGGCTGCCTGCGGTCTAACGGAATGACGGCGGGAGACACATGAGTTAACAGAGACACCTCCAGTGACCACTGAAGCCACACAAATAACCTTATGCCCCCCTAAGAGCGAGCTTTAAAGCAACATGCGATGAGCTAGGGGGATGTTACTGGTTGAAATCTCGGCCGAAACATCAGTCATTCTAACTGGGATTATTCGTGATCTTACTCAGTCCACTTGGTAGTTGGTTGGGATAGTACAAACGAAAGTAATTTCCACTATTTTTCTTCAACTTTCATCACAACCACCTCACCTAATTCGACGCTCTATAACAATTTAACTTGATACAACTTCGTTAATTAAGTAACTACTTCAAATTAATTTATTCATTATGTAGTTTTTGCTACAAATCATTTAGACGTTTCAGATATATTCGTATAAGGCCTAAGCAATAATCCAGGGGCCCGTTATGTTCATCAGAACTGGAAATGTAAGGAAACAAATATGGAGCGGCCTCCGTAGTCTAGAGGTAACGTTCCCACCTCATGACTCGTGGTACGCGGGTTCAAACACGGCGGAGGTCGTGGAATTTTTAAGGGCGGAAAAATTCAGGGAACAAGTCCTCCGGGAGGGACTTTAAGCCGTGGGTCCCGTGTCGTAGCTTTACGGCACGTAAAAGAACCTCATATCTCCAAAGGAGGTCACTGAGCCAAATTCAAGGACGTTTCCCGCCCAACAGTAGTCTCTATCGCCTCTGATAGATGGGGGAAGCTTTATAGATACCACCAAGCCAGTAGAGGCCCAACTCGCTGGCCTAAGTCGGGACTGATGGTACGCACCAATATCGGTAGGGTATAGAGACTGGTAAAATATCATAGAGGGAAGCACAATGGACCAATACTGGTCTAAGTGCATGGGGAAACCCGCCCTCTCCAATAATTAACTAACTAAACAAATACTGGGTTGAAGAGGACTGTCTTCGGGGATGTAACGCAGTGTAGTCCGGTACTTCACTTTGCGCCTACTTCTTCACGGCTACTTCAATCTTGAAGATGGATGCAATATTTAACTCCGAAATGTAGGTGAACTTCTGCAGGACTAGAAGGTGTTATATACCAGAAGATAATACTCTTCAGTCACGTGTTTGAGAAATTCAAGACGTTAATTTTGAAGAAAATCTGGTTATGAATACGTGATACAGACTGAATTGGTTAAAGATCGTATCAAGTATTAGTTATGTCACATTTTGGCCCCCGTTACAAAAAAAGTTGCCCGTTACAGGTACCTACAGTATATCTGAGTGACCACGTTCTTCTAACTTGTCTGTGTAATCCAACCGTTTCCTCACCGCACACATTTACACCCTGAAGATTGAGACAGCATACTTTTCCGAAACTAGGGTATCCACTTATAAGACTACGGGGTATCACAACCCAGAACACTACATTATAAATAATCATTGCCATCAAAACATCAATACTTACGTAAGAAATCACTTTAAATAAGAGTTATCCTAAAAAAAATAAATCTCACCTTCAGGAGTTGGTAATTGTTTTCATCGTCCAAATATATTTAATGAAAAATGCATATATGGTTTTAGTGGGAAAGCCACTAGGAAGATCTAGACTTAGTGGGAAGATAATATTAAAACAGATCTTCCAAAAGAAAGATGAGGTGATATGGAGTGAATTAATTTGGCTCACAATTGGGACCAGGGGAGTGCTCTTGTGAACGTGGTGATGAAATATCAGATTCAATAGAACGTTGGGAAATTCTTGAATAGCTGTGTAACTGCTAGTTTCACAAGAAGGACTTAGTTCACATACTTCATGCGTGCCAGTAAGAAAAGCATATTTAATGATAATTTTATATTCTATGTCAAGAAAACCGAGATTAACGGCCGTGGGGATCCGTTTGGCTGACCACGTGACACCCTCTATCCGCAAAATTTGGAACTAACTTCGCCGACTAGCGGCGCTCGCTCGGTTGGTATAGTTCACTTGTGGACTACAGGTTACGGAGTTTGTTTTTATTTATGATAGAAAAACTGATTCCGTAAAATGAAAATACATACCAATTATCAATAGAACCTCCGTCGAGTGTAACAATATATATTCTTGTCACCATTTTCTCACATTTGCCTTACATGTTTCGGCTCACAAAGAGCCATCATCAGAGGCAACCACAACAAAAACATGGAAACACTTGCACTGCTCAACAATCACAATATACAGTTTTTTGTGGAAGATGTTACACGTATCGGAGCGTAAAACACAACAACATCCAGTACCCCGAGTGCGGGTATCCCATTTGCATTTAAAATATCACCCACAAAGCGGGTCGTTAATGTTAAAATTAAAGTTAAAACCGTCCAAGTAAAATATTCAGGTTCCTCTTAGTGGATAGTCCCAATGGGGGAGGCGTCAGCACGAGGTTGTGTGGGCTGCAAAGATATTGTATTACGTTAGGTTTTATCTATTATAATATATTTAACGTTGAATATTAAATAATATTTGATGCTGGCCTNGAAAATACATAATTCAGAAATTAAAAAAAAAAAACATTTTTCAGCCCTACATGAGGCGATTTTGAAAAAACTGCTGCATTTGTAAGACTTTGCACCGTCTACCTTATTGTAATCTGCGTGTGTCTCATTTTTCATTCCTTTTCTTCTCATATTTTCTCCTTCAGAAGGTGGAATCTTTCATCAGACCCCTGACGCCACATCTAGATAACATCATTGACTTCTCGTCCATTCCCACCTCAACAAAAACATCACGACATATCTAAGTACAACGAATAACTTCCCTCTGTGTAAAAGAACCCGTCATTGAATGTCGGCTTTCAGTACGAGGCTCTTCTCTCTGAACCTTCTCCGTCTCAAGAAAATCCAATCATAGCAATCAGAGTTCTTCTTTTTATCTCGAATCTTTACACATTCTCTGCTACTCTTTCTTCTTTTTACTATTTTCGATTCCTTTTTTTAACTCAAAATCTCGTCTGCTGTCGCCTGCCAGCAAGACTAGCTGACGGAACAAGCAAAGATCCCGCCGCAACATTTGCTTAACATCCTTCAGATGCCTAATCTTTCACTGGGCGAAACGTCCGATTCGTTTATCTCTCTACGATACCATAATCGGCCGCCTCTGTGGTCTAGTGGTCAGAATTCCTGGCTACAGATCCAGAGATCCCGGGTTCGATTCCTGGAGCTACAAGATTTTCTGATAAGTAGTGGGTCTGGAACGGGGTTCACTCAGCCTCGTGAGGATAATTGAGGAGCTATTTCAAGGAAGTAGCAGCTCCGGTCTAGAAAATCGAGATTAACGGCCGTGGGGATCCGTTGCGCTGACCACGTGACACCCTCTATCCGCAAAAGTTGGCACTAACTTCGCGGCCAAGCGGCTGCCGCTCGGTCGGTACAGTTCGCTTGCGGACTAAAGGCCACGGAGAGTTATTTATGACGCTATAATTGCAACCGATTCTATACCAACGGGATTAGACAGTTAGGTCCCCGCTCGGGACATGAGTCTGGGTGATTTTGCGCTGTGCTCTCCTGTGTACAAGGCAGTAGGCTTGAGATGTGCTGATCCCCCTCATAAGTAATCCCGTCAAATATATTCATTAACTCCGAATTATAAAACGCTCTGGTCGTTTTACCCCAGTACTCATTGCATAGGAGACTGGATGGGATCCCGAGTCAGTATGGACACCCTGAAGTATAGAAAATATCTCTCTTCTGCCAGGAATCGAACCCCGGTCGTTCAGGCAAAAGTCCGACTCCCAACCATAAATATGTAAATGTAAGGTTGTCCCTGTTTAAGAAATTAAGCACTATGCAATTGAAGATATATGGGAGACCGGAGGTATAGATCCACCGTTTCTTGACCTCCGCATTTGATGAAGGTGAATGGTCGGATTCACGACCCGAGTGCTTTAACCTCGGTACCCGTTAGGTAGGAGGCTGGGTGGGTCCCAGAGCCGATCTTGACGCTGTGGAGAATATAGAAATCTACCTTTACTGGAAATCAAACCCCGGCCGAACAGCCCGTATCCCGTTGATATACCGACTGCGCTATCCCAACTCCTAGCCATAAATAAATAAAATACTCCGTGGCTTTAGTCCGCAAGCGAACTAAACTAACCGAGCGACCGCCGCTTGTCGAAGTTAGTACCAACTTTAAGCCATAAATATAAATAAAAAATGAAAATGAAAGGGGAAAAAAGAAAAAAAAGCTAATTGCGCATGGGAACAAAGTTCTTTGGGCTGTTATTTTTATAAAAAGACATTAAGAGTATTTATCTTTGCGATGGAGCTGCACAATATTGGGCAACTGAGTGCTTGAACGAATACAAGCAGCAAGGCCAAAAGTTGACGAGATCTGTAGCAGTCTGCTGGACACAGTTCAATGGCTTTCAGGTTTGTCGCTTTACTTTGTCTTTTTCTGTATTCTTGATCACACAAAAAATGTCATGGCGGGACGACAAAAGGAATAAAAATGGGAAGTCATAAAAGACGACATTTCAGACTGTCCGCTGCCGCAATCTGTAAGCTTCTTTTCCTCGAGTCCTCGAAGTTGTAGGTGATGGAATCACTCCACTTCCGTGTGCTCAGTGCCAACCGCCCATCTCCTGAATTTATACATCCAGTTGTGTACGTTTCAAGTCACTTTATGGCTCATGCAAATTACACGAATGGGCTTCAAAAAAGAGACACAGGGGAATCACAATCAATAGAATTTCTTCTATACACTCGTACACGGTTCGGTAATGATACTATCAATTTCTGCAAATGTATGGGATAGATTCCATTTTGAGAAGCTGTCAGTCTCTCAACTGATCAATACATTCCAACACTCTTATTGTAACAGTTTCATGTACCGTGTTAATTAAACTGACCGCCTATATGATCTAGTGGTCAGAGATCCAGAGGTCCCGGGTTCGATTCTCGGCGATACCAGATTTTCTGAGAAGTAGTGGTCTGGAACTGGGTCATCTCAGCCTTGTGAGGATAACTGAGGACCTACTTGAATAGAAAAATAGCGGATCCGGTCTAGAAAACCGAAATCAACGGCTGTGGGGATCCGTTGCGCTGACCACGCGACATCCTCTATCCGCTAAAGTTGGCACTAATTTCGCCAACAAGCGGCGGTCGCTCGGTCGGTATAGTTCGTTTGCGAGCTAAATCCACGGAGTTTATTTTATTTTCGTTAATAAAACTTGCCACTGGTCGTGATTCGGAGCCAGATGTGACTAAATCTATTCTGTATTCTTTAGCTCTACTTATTAAGATCCATTTTAGCCTATTTTCCTCATTTAAAAATTGATTAGAAATAAATGGAGGGTTATAAGATCACCTTGCTCTCTGTGTAGCCTCCCTAATGTTTTCGTTTTCTATGAGGTTCGTGTTTTAGGCGATTAGTTTTTCACAGAAGTTCTTTTAAGTAATATTATACTCCTACCTACGCCTGTGTCTCCCAAGTGATGTGTTCCCTTCAGGTTTTCGAATTGAAAATGTATATACATATATTGTCGACTGTATTAGTGACTAAGACGCGGATCTGGAGTGGCACTCGGTTTATTGGATAACTACCAGTCGTAACTACAAAGACTTATCACTCCAAACTATTACTGAACAATAACACATAAAGTATAGCCTTCAACACTTCAATTCTAATCTTCGTTTGTAGCCTCCGGCACTCTGCTGTTGGACTCTGTCTGTCAGTCCGTTATCTTCGCCACTCTTATAATCTTCTCTTGAACCGTAGAGAAGTCACAGCTGCACTGCACACCGCACTGGTCTCTCAGCAGCCTTGAACTCCTGGTATTCTAAGTCAAAGGCAAAGTCACATGGCGATTCACAGTAAGTCTCGGTGTCGAGACTCAGATTTGACTCATGACCAGATATTTATTACTGTTTGACACTTAGGGTCTTGTTTTTGTGGGGCGCCCTCTCTAACGAGAGGACGGGTCTGTCTTCTGTATATGCTGCTGGCCCTTGTGAACGCAGTCTTTCTCCGGTCCGAGTCCCTTCGGGCTCGCGACCGTATTTTACTGTCTCAGATTTGAGACTTCCATTTTCGTCGCCTCCTACGACTCGCAGGGTCACGGTGGAGGTATTCAACCCCGCCTCCACACGGGTTACTGCTGGTGTTATTCTGTAAACCTTGTTATATAGGCTCCTCACGGACCACATAGAAGGCATGGCCTCTATTTTTGATGAAATTTGTTTACTGCTTGTTGCCTAGCGATAGATGTCTGATGTTGAAACGCACCCAGCTGAAGGTTGTTTACAGGTTCGTTGCCTGGCAGTGGAAAATCCTTGGCCTATTCTTGGCCAAAAATTTAGCCAGACTACATGGCGTCATATCCCAGAAAATAAAACTCTTCATACCCACCGCTGTGAGTGTATAAATTAGTGAGACTATTATAGTTACCTGTAGTTACGAGCTGTTAATGTCCAATAACTCAAATTACCAATTCAAACTTCGTGTCTAGTCATTAACATGTGACAATGTGCTTTGGTAACGCACTGGCGCCTTGCAATTATTTCTGTTAACGATGGGCAATTCTACAGAATTGGCTTGCTGAAAGATCTAGTTCTCTTGAGGTTCGCAGTAAGAGATTATGCAAAAAGAACCATCTGTAGCTCAAATACTTACTGGGGAGTTTGCCTCCACCAGTACCCCTTTGGCTGCAGAACTTTCCAGGTATTAATAAGTCATTAGAATGTGAAATTGTGATACTGATCATTGATCTTCAACCCCCGATAAATCTCTGAAAAATTGAATTGGACAAGAGAAAAAATAAGTAACTATAGTTTCCGTAATATGAACGATATATTTTCCACGAGTCATCTGACGTTAGTCGGCAAAGTGCGGTGAGGGTACCTATATGTAGGACGGCGAGCTTATCAGTAATTGCTTTTATGCGCTCTCCTATAAAGGAATATAGAGAATTAATCATGAGAACTTTTATTGCATTTCTCACTATTCTCATATTTCAACCTACAAGCCAATTAACGATATCTGATAAGTATTCGATAATATTTAAAATTAAAGGGTCACAATTAATTTTGGTCAGTATCAGGTAACTGTTAAGTGCCCTCGTACATCAAGTTCAAACAGAACTTAGATTTATTAACACAAACATGAAGTAAACTAGCGGTATTATTAAAATCGAAAAAAAAAAACTTCACTTAAGCCATTTCCGATATGTATCATATTAAATGAACTGGGATGAAAAAGCAATGGACTGTGGAGCTATTTGGATGGTTGTATTCAGTCCCATACCTCTCCTACTGGTCAGCTTCGCAGGGGCTCATATATTGATGATCCAAGTGTAGTAATTATGTAGTATTCGTCCTACTGTCAAAATCCTAATAAATTAACATGATTATTATTTTTGACACTGTCCATTATCTCTATTTTTTTAAAATAAAGCTTTTCGCAAAATGGAACTTTTCCTTCGATCCACTATACAGAATGTCCCAGGAGAAAGGATTAATATTCTGGGAGATCACAGTATCGGTCACTCTAAACGGTAAAGTAAGGTAAAATTGTAAGATTTGAGGCTTTCACGGCGGTGACTATGAAGAAAGCAGTCTTCTGGGATTTGGCACCGTGTATATGTGGTGTTAACCCCACATATACACGGTACCAAATCCCAGAAGACTGCTTTCTTTAAGGTAAAATTGTCCCTGTGCTTAGCTAAGTACTACGCCACGAAGGCATATTGGGGAGTGGGTATATAGATCCACGTTTTCTTGACCTCAGTACTAGTTGCAGGTGAATGGTAAGCTTTACGCCCCTGATGCATTACCCCCAGGGAGAGAGCCCCCAGTACCCATTGGATAGAAGGCTGGGTGGGCCCCAGAGTCGGTCTGGAAGACGCGGAGAAGAGGAAATTGTAGCCCTCATAGGGACTCGAAACCCGTCCCCTCTATCGTCCAGCCTGTAGCCAGTCGCTGTACCGACTGAGCTATCACGGCTCATCAGTCATTCTAAGCAAAACAGAGTACATGTACATGTGTCCTTTTCCGAACGGTTTCCGGGACTATTTAGCTATCTCGGTTTCTGTAAATTGAATTTGCAGCTGACACGCTGAATCATCAACATGACAGTGGAAAAAACTGAATAATGAGGAGTTTCATAATTAGCATTCTACACCAAATATGAGTGTTCTTTTTTCTCTCTCATCTTGCTCGCACTTTGGATCACAGGGCTGATTTATCAACATCATGATCATTTTCACAGACGGTAGGACTCCTTAGACGGGTGATCAGCTCGACGCAAGGCCTCTGCCTAAACACAGGACAACATAAACACAGAATAAACGCATACACACACCAATAATCCATGCCTGGTGTGGAATTCGAACCCATGATCCCGGCTTCCGAGCCTTAGACCGCTCGGCTACCGTGACCAGCACCAGTATTATAGGGGTGATTAACTAAGGGTGGATTGTATGGGGGAAACATATAGTACTCGAGGGATAGATGAGAAATATATATAAAATTTTAATTGGAAAACATCAAGGGAAGTCACAAATTTGGAGCCGTAGACACAGATGGAAGGACAATATAAAGATAGATTGATAAAGCTTTGCATTCCATATAAGTGTGTCGGTTCAGGAGGAGTTAGTGGACATAGCGTCGTTTAATTATCAGCCAATGCAGCATTAAGATGTGCTTTAAAATTATATTCAGTGCGCTACTGAGACTGTACTATATTCAAAACAGAGCCGGTCACGGTAGCCGAGCGGTATAAGGCATGCACTGTCTTCGCTCGCTCGGAAGCCGGGATCGTGGGTTCGAATCCCACTCAGGGCATGGATGTGTGTGTGCGTTTTTCTGTGTTTGTGTACAGGTAGAGGCCTTGCGAAGAGCTGATCACCCGCCCAAGGAGTCCTACCGTATGTCTAAGATCTAGAAAAACCGACGTGAACGGAGAAGTTCATGGAGGTAGGCCTAGGCCCACTTGGGCTGTAGTGCCAAGAAAAAAAAATCAGAACAGAGATGTTGATTTGAAAATGCAAAGCGGGAGGAACTCGTGAAAATATCTGCATTCTATCATGTGCTGCCTTCCTCCTTGTGAAAGGTAAAGCTATCCCTGTAACAGGCCGTGAAAGTCCATAAAGTTGTGAGAGGTCGAGGCTCCCACATTTTCTAGACAATCGGCTCACAGATGGCGGTAAGGTTGTCAGGCTTACACGCCTTCCGCCCTTTACCCCCCCCCCCCAAGAAGATTCCTGGTTCCTCCTTGTACCCTCAATTAATCTTGTCTTTCCTCTTGCGACTTCACTGCTGACCAAGCGTTCTGACACACAAGTGAGTCATCTTGCTCTGGGAGACCTACACTCGAGGGACCGATGAACACTCGCATGGCACATCAGAAGTCTCTAAAACCCAAACGAATACCCCATTTCCATTCGTTTTTACGGCCAACATTTCCATATTTTCCTTTCAAGCATCAGACGTGTGTGTGTGTATGCTTTAGCTTTTGTCGTGTCTATTACCGAAGCAATCACATATACAGGCAATTCAGTTCCGCCTTTACCGTGCTTCGTAGGCTATTACTGGGAACCAATGGGCTTTATATTGTATTTTGATGGCCGTTCCGACAGCTATGGTTATTCGACTCAGTAGTACTCGCTGCCTAATTAACGATCGCAAGGACACCTGTTGTGACGAACATATACTGCAATTTTTTCTTTCCTTCTCTATGGCTCTACAGCACTTTGGGCCTTATCCGCTATTTTCAGTTTCCTAATCCTATAAAATGCCGGTCACGGTAGCCGAGCGGTCCAAGGCATGCACTGTCTTCGCTCGCTCGGAAGCCGGGATCGTGGGTTCGAATCTCANAACGGAGAGTTTCATGGAGATAGGCCTAGGCCCAAATGAGGGCTGTAGCGCCAATGGAAAAAAAAAAAAATTCTATAAAATATAAATTTTAACTGAAAGATTCAAATTATGCATTTAAAATCTCTCAAGAGCACTATAAGTATCCTTATTGAAGAATTAGATATAAATAGATGCAATTCAACAAATGAGACTGGTATCACTGTAAGCCTGATGATGACCCAGTTTCAGGGTCGAAACAAGTAGCGTCAATAAAAGCAAATGTTGATACAATAGTGTCTATTTTATTTTTAAATACAGAATATTGTTGTGTAGACTGCATACTTTTATATGCGTACATTTATATACCATAACACACAACAGGGTGCACACTGTTAAGAACTTACGGTTGCACAGAAAGTAGGTAAATGTCTTGACAGTTAGTGAATATTTACTTGTCACAAAGGAGTGAGGTGAAGGACTTGACGAAGCAGGAAGAGGTCCGAGATTACAATCGCAACTTCAATGTAAGTTCGGTGCTAATAGAATCAACGAGCTAATTCAGTTCTGAAATTCGCTACTCATAATAATAACTGAATGCTTGGAAGATTAAGTTGGAAGAAATGTTTCATAATGCCGAATACTCAGCGTTTCAAGCTAATATATTGGAAACAGCAAGTAGTCCCCCCCCCATTTCAAGTTACATGCAGGGGGCAACGTGCCGAATATATACAAAATAATAATTACAGCTTAGTGAAGTCAATGGACAGTATCCCACAAATAACCGGTAAAATATATGTGTCCGGGTTTCCGTGACAAATAGTAATGAGTCCTGGTCTGGATGACTGGATTTATTAATACCTTCATATATAATATATCTTAATCACAATCAATTATAGCGCTATCGCTAATCTACCAACTTCACAGATCACTGGAACACGCTCCATTCTCGTCCTTGTACTCTCAACTGAACTCTCAGTTATTCTGGGAACCTCGTTATATAGCCGTGGCCGGATAACATAGAAAATACCCTTCTTCTATTAGGGATGCGTGTTTACTGCTCTGTTGCATAGCACTGAGCATGGCGCGGTTCAATTAGAAAACCCAGCGTCCTCTATTGTTGAGAAGGTATGTTTACCGCGCCGTTGCAGAGCAATAGAAGTCCTATTGTTGTGTTCACGTGTGTTGCGGGAATGTGTTTACCGACCCCTTGCCTGGCAATGGGTATACACTCTACAATATTTAGAAACGAAAGTCAGGAATAGAAACACTATTTAACAAACCGGACAATTCTGGACTCATAAAACGCCCCATTCGTTACAGACTACAAGGATACGCCACAGAGCGGATTGTGTTAGGGGATAAATGAATACACGCGACCTACATTCGCTTGTTTCCACGCCTCCCCCAAACCACAAGGAAAATATCGTTGGAGAGGATTTCCTCTACTCGTAAACTATCTTCAAAGGAGAACAAGAAGACGAAGAAGAGAATAAATTAAATGAATAAATATTTATGGTTGAACAAGGAGTACAAACATTTTGGAAGATTAATTAATAAACCGGATAAATATATGTGACCCACAATACTCTCGAACTATTATTAATTTGAAGAGTTTCATTTTCTTGGATATAATTCTGTGTAAGCCATTGAATATCAACTGCCGTTTCGGAGGAACATATCGCATCCATCTTCACGGTAAAGGAATAAGTCAAGCAAGAAACCAACATCAAGAGAGCGGAACAGAATTTTGCTGTTACACTACGGTATATAACACAAGAAAAAATCTTCATAGCGAACGCTGTGAGAACTTCTAATCCTGTCTAATATTCATTTAATAAATAATTTCACGATATATCTTTGCTTTCGTTCTAGTCACATTCCATTCATCTAAGTTGGCCAAAACCGCCTGGTTTGAAATGTGAATCAGAACAGAATAAAGTGGCTGCATATCTCAAATTACCAGCAACACAAATGACCAGATCACCGTCTGCTCACAAAGTATCTCTCCGTTCTTTTCGCACCCGCATCTTTTATTAGAGCTGTGCTTAAAAATCCAATTTAGTTTCCTTTAGAGGCCCATTTGCTGAAGGGAAAAGTTAATTTAGAAAATCTTTTCGAACGAACTTAATTCTTTGCAGCATTTTAAATATATGGATTGTAACTAGATTCTAAGTTGCAGCTCTAGTAACTCAATTAGTTTTCATTCCAGCTGATGGAAAATCGGCTACTAGAGCGCTTCAACGGCTGTTTCTGTAACTAATATGTAGACAGTGTTCTTCTCTTGACGCCTGCGTCCAATTCATGTGACTAAAAATATAAAATTCAATGGACTAGTCTCAATCACTGGACAAACCCCGGTCAATAGACACACTTGACAACAGGTTCCATCCAGTGATTGAGACTAGCTCTTTCTAACGGGCCTAATTGAATAGGTCTATCCTGTCTCATCTATCTGAGGACGGAGACAAATCCAGTCTCCGAAACGTTGTGGTTTTTTGTCTTATATATACCAGACGATGGATAAAGACCAAAATAAGCCTTATAATTCTGTACAGCATTAACATTGTCGCGTTTCCCAGGCAACGCGACAAGAAATTTACGTGGGACTCGGATATTGACGAATATTTATTGGACGGTCATTACTTACACTCAAAAATACAAATATTCACAACTTACAACGTCATCAGACGTTTCCTCCTCACTATTACAATTACTTGCACCGCTGATCTTGGTGATGTGTCTTCTGTTCTGCTCGGAGCTCAACTGTCCTTAGCTCTCGTCGGATACTAAACTAACTTCTGCTCTAGCCGGCTACGAAACTAACTTCTGCTCTAGGCGGATACGAAACTAACTTCTGCCCTAGTCGAATACGAGACTAACTTCTGCTCTAGCCGGCTATGAAACTAACTTCTGCTCTAGATGGATAGGAAATTAACTTCTGCTCTAGCCGAATAAGATAATAACTTCTGCTCTAGCTGGATACGAAACTAACTTCTGCTCTAGCTGGATACGAACTCTGCTAAAGTCGAATACAAACTCTGCTGGTCTCAAGTCAAAGTCACATTGCGACTGCCGGACTGAGTCAGACTCATTTTACCACCGACTGTCAGTCGGCCAGTCTGGCATGGCATAAAGCACCCATCTGGGGCTTGCGACCAGATTTTATTATTATTTGACAATTACGATATTGTTTTTGTGGGCGCCCTCTCTGACGAGAGGACGGGTCTGTCCCTTGTATATGCTGCTGGTCCGTGCCAGCGCAGTCTGCCAGTATGCTGTGATTGCTGGTCTCTTGCCGAATATCTTGCACTCGGACTGAATAGGGAATACCTTGTTGAAGGGTTACCTCAGTCCGCTGGTATGCAAACGCTGCTTAAAACAATTCGTTGCTTGGATGTTGCTAGCTGCCGTATAGCAATGGATGCGTTCTGATTCCTAGCCAATGTCGCGGGAACGTTGCTCGTTGCCTAGGAAATCAGCCCTGATCTCACTAACCCATTCCGGCTTTCTGGCGACACGTCACAATATTGACCATTCGACACATATGTGACTACACGCTTCATCGTTTAAAACGCCATACTCGTAGTCAATTGTATGCATTAAAATAGCACACGCTGTAGTTCGCTTAATTTAAATCAATAAACTCTATTGAAATTTCCTTTAAATTTTGTAAAATACTTATTACACCTCATAAAGGACGCCGTACACTTGTTTCGATCTGTATCCTTTTCTTCAGATGTTTTATTGCAGCAGCCTGTTCTTCTATTCGTAAGCCCCTTGTTGTGTTACGTCTGCAATCTGAAATCTTGCCCCTTGCTTGTGCGTTGTTACCACACGCTGCTAGAGGGAATAACCAGTTCTGCTTGCTACCTGCTTTACTCTCGTTTCTTGTTTGACTTATTCGTCAACTCTGAGAATGGAGGCGATATGTTCTCCGAAACGTCAGTTGACATTCAACGTACTACACGGGATTATATCGCACAAGATCGAAGTCTTTTTAAACTTCATTCAAATTGTAAGCCTCCCTTTACAAAGATTCTGAATTCAAAATTGTTAAAAAAGAACGCATTAGCTGTGTCAATATAAATCTTCCCGAAGGTAAACGATGTGCAGAGGCGCCGTGATGAGAGGCAACTTCTCTGACAGGAGAGTACGGCGGGTTGACGTAATAATGATTTACAAAGGTTGAACTCTATCATGACATATTCTGATGCAATTAACAACTGTGTCAGCACCAGGTTAATTCCAACGTTAAACCTTAAAAGGACAGTGGTTCCTATATCTACCAGCTGGCTGACAGTAAAAAAACGTTACATATCTCCAAGGAGTATATTTTGTTTTACGTTCGAGTCTCAGGACAAATAAAGATGAAGGAAAGCAGAATATCTTGAGATGTACGCCCCGCAATGTGGTAGAAATTTTCGGACGTTTCGGAGGGACATCGGTGTTATATTCTGGAATTTAATGCAGTCTAGTCCAGTAGAAATTGAACGACTCTTCGGAGTAACGTTGGTACTCTTTTGGAACGTGATGCCGTGTAGTCTTGTAGAAGTTTAACTACAAAGAAAGCAGACTGCTTTTACCGGTTCTCACGGTCTCTCCGCTTGCAGATTTCTTATATTTTTTCTTCTACCCTGAAGATGGAGGCGATATGTTCCTCCGAAACGTCGGTTAACACCACATATACACGGTGCCAAATCCCAGAAAACTGCTTTCTTCATAGTCACCGCCGTGAAAGCCTCAAATCTTACAAGTTTAACTACATTCTTCCAGAATAATATATTTTACTTCTACCAGACTAAATGTCATTCGTGAGAGAAATAATATTTAGAAACAATATTCCTCTCGCTAATCGGCGGAATGCGCAGGTCCAACAGATATTACAGTAATTCCCATAGCATTAGCAGCAACGGTAATAATTCATATTCGTTTACATTCAAGCAGAGAAAATGTGGGCCCAGTTTCTAGTAGAGATGTCAATCTATGCAGATAAATCAATTCGATATTATGTGGAGCAAAGTTATTTTATATCGATATGGACTAACCGTATCGATATATCGCACAATTTCTCAGAAACATAAAATTAATTTAATCTGTTGGATCTGAAGTTCTCAAGGCTGTGAATATGAAGTGAGCGGTCTTCCGGATTGTTAAGCCGTGTAGTTTGGAGACAGTCCAGAGTTTCGGAGAAACATAACGCTTCCATCTTCAGTATCCAAGAGTGAGGATGTACTCTTCTTATTCAAAGTTATTCTTAAGTACTAATAGGCCGCGCCATAGCTCAAGCGGTTAGTCGCTGGCTTCCCACCGCTGCGCTCCGGGTTCGATCCCGGGTCTGGTAAAGTGGGATTTGTGGTGGACAAAGTGGCGCTGGGGCAGGTTTTCTCCGAGTACTTCGGTTTCCCCTGCCAATCTTCATTCCACCAATTGCTCCACAATCACCCTCACCTATCGTCTGGGGCTGGTACAATAGGCCAGAATTGACCGCAGTACAAGGGACTTAGTCCCACCCCACTAGCAATAAAAAAATAATAAGTACTAATAAAGCGTGAGCTCTCTCCATTGCAGTAAACCCCAGAAAACGTTTCGGTTTAGGAGCTGTTGGCAGAATAGAAATGTACTGATAATTATGGCAGTTGTTTAGTGCAGCATGTCGAGTGTTAAGTGCGAATCTCAGTTTACGTCGAGAGATCGATACAAAATTATTGTTACGTGTATTAGTGACTAAAGACGCGGATTTGGATCGGTGAGTCGATTTATTGGATATTCACGAGTCGTAGCTGTAAATAATTATAACACTTTGAAGATTACTGCAACTATAACACATAAAGTCTTCTATATTTGCTTACACTAGTCGTTACTAGGTAACAGATCTAAACAATGAATATTCATCTGCAAAGATGCCTAACAGTTTCCTGGAAACGGATTCCTTTAACAGAAACTATAACTGCCACACTCCAGATATCACTGCACTATACCGCACATAAAGCCTTAAAATCACACGCGAAGTATTCACAGGCTGACTTCCTGTACTTTGCTGTACACTCAGTTCCAATTCGCTCTGAACTTGCAGCTCACGGCTGTCGTTATACAGTCCATGAACTGACATGGACCTACATTAAACACATATCACGTGATCGTTATCCAGTCATTCCACTAGTGCGTCGGTCGGATCTACAGAAAACACAGCTTCCTCTATTGTCGCGTGTTGGACAGTGTTTACAGAGCTGTTGCCTGGCGACGCGTTAATCAGATTCGTTACGTTATATTGGGAGGAGGTATTCGATGTATGACTGGACTCATCGTATCAATAAAGAAGCGTAATTTCTTAGTATCATTTGGTATTATTTATTCGAAAATACAGGAAAACAAAAATTCTCTCCATCTCAGTATATTTTAGGGCTATATTTTAGTTCGTCATTCATTAGGAAGAAAGGTACGTATGAGTATCCATGTTGATTGTATAATGCAAATAAATGCATCGTAGGGCAGGAAATCCTGTACAGTTCAAGCATCCGAGGTTTTTCATTTGTGTTCGATTTTGCCAATTGCGATATTTGGATTTATGCATCGGCAATTTTTGTTTGTGTATACTGTGGTTTCCACATCAAGAGTTTCGCATTTCCTGAAGGCAGGGCTTTAACAGGAATAGAAACCCGGTTCCTAGCTTCCAGCTTACCATTGTGATTTTTCTTCAGGTGATGTTTCTAATATTATATCTACTTTATTCTCAAGAATAATACACGCGCTGTATGTGTTTGGTGAAGGAAGAGGTTACTTAGGCTTTGATCAGGGCTACCAGCTGCTCCGCTTCTAAAATCCCAGTTTCTCACATGGCTTGCCAACTGAAGTGTTCTTCAGCAACGTAAACCCGACAGTTGGCAGGGGATTTATGTTCTGTGTTTATGAATAAATGTAAATTTGGTAAAACGAGAAGCTATTCCTGCAACAGGCCGTGGAGGACCACAAGGTTTGTAAGACGTCGTGGCTCCCACATTTTCTAAGCAATCGGTTAACATATAGCGGTGAGGTTATCAGCCTTACGCGCCGGCCTCCTTTTACTCCCAGGAAGATTTCTGGTATTCATTTCTCTTAGAGACTGAGTCCACCCCAGGGCTATAGTGAGGCTGGAAGGATTAGCTAGCTACCCCTGTAACAGGCCGTGAAGGCCAATAGGATTGTGAGACGTCGAGGTTCCCACATTTTCGCTAAATAATCGGCTCACAGATGGCGGTGAGGTTGTAAGACTTAAGTGCCGGCCGCCCTTTTCCCCCCAAGAAGATTCCTGGTACTCGTTTCTGTTACAGGCTGAGTCGACCCCAGGGGACTTGAATTTGCGACCTTCGAGCTTGTAACATACTGCCTAAACCAACTACGCTACAGCGTGCCTTTAGAAGGATTAGGTCAACTAAAAAATTCAACGACCTCATTGGGACTCGAACCCGCGATCTTTGGGCATGTAGCACAGTGCCTCAACCAAGTGAGCTACCGCGTGCCTAATGTAATTGGGTACTTGAGTAATTTAATGGAGTCTTAAACTGATCAGCTAACTCGATATCGAAATTAAGTTTGTAAACATCGATATTCTTAGAATTCAGTGATTTTACCGAGTTTCAGAAGACGTAAATATTCAACATCGTGAGAAAATCACTAAATTATATTACTATTTTCTACATAACGAACCAGGTATCAGGTACAAAAATTATTACATCGGAACTGTTCATTTTTTGCCTGAGGTACACATAAAATAAACAACAATTAAATAAAATTATGAGTACTTCAATACATTGTCTCGTATAAGGAGGTTTGCGTGACTAATAATAATGGGTTCTGCATTAGATGATTGGGTTTATTGGCACTTGTATACAATTACAGTCAATTATAACAGCTCACACATTAAACTCGTTCTGAATCACGTCTGTCTGACGGATATCTCTGAAGAATCCCTATGAGGACTCTGTAGAATCTCTGGCAACCGAAATCCCATGGACTGAACTTCCATGCGGACCGAATATACATCACCATCTCGAAGAGTTCCTGTGTTATCCGTTGTAGAGGAATCTCGTGAGCCGTTGCCTAGCAAATTGATCACCGCTTCTGCTGCTACTCTGAATTTTAGGCAGTGTTTACCGAGCCGTTGCCTAGCAATAGATTATTCCGTTGCAATATTATAACAGCTCTTTGTATATTCATCTCTCAACTGACAAAACAGTTAGTGAAATGAAAGAAGAGCACTAAACTATGTAATTTATCATTGAATTCAGATCCAAAAAGCAAAATAATGTGGCGTCACAGAACTTTCTTATAAGTTACGCCCGTCACACCACTCAGGATCCCCTTGCCCATCATACAGCCCCCATACAACAGATATATACCATATAGAAACCGTGAATGATCTCCTATCAACCAAATCGGAGACCAAAGTAGCCTGAATAGAGAAAATAAATTTTATACCAAACAGTGAAGTTCGTGATTTGACCAGCACAAATTTTTGTAAACCGTGTTACCCCATGTGCCGGTCCCAGTAGCCGAGCGTTCTCATACATGTACAGTCTTCGCTCGCTCGAAAACCGAGCTCATGGGTTCGAATCCCACACCAGGCATGGATGTTTGATATATGTATGTGTTTATTCTATGTTTGTGATGTCCTGTGTTTAGTTACAGGCCTTGCGACGGGCTGATCACTTGTCCAAGGAGTCCTACTGTCTGTAAAATGATCATGAAACCTAAAAATCATAGGCCAGGGCCCAAGGGGGTCTCTAGAACTAGCGAAAAAGAAAGTGTTACCCGATGGTGAAATAAAATAAATAATGACGCCCTCATCATAAGTTCTCGGTAACCTCTAGAAATATAATTGACAGTAAGGCGAAGAGAAGTACAGGTATAACTGCAGATGAATTTCGCTGCAAAACGATCTCCCCGGTGGTTACGAAGCCAGTTCTGGGAGCAGTAAGAACTGAGCTGAGGGTTCAATGAAGACTCTTTGTCATAGCCTTCTCTATTCTGCATCAGGTACAGGTGAAGCAGTATATCGTTACTCAAATCGTTTCACTAAAAGCGCCATCAATTTCAGACGTCCCGTCCTATCATAATCTCGCAACTCAAAGCAGAGAGAGCTTTATCCTAGCCAACATGTGCCTGTATGTGAAGAGAAAACACCGAGATTAAGTCGCTTACAGATAACGTCATATTCCTATTTACTAAAATGTAATAAAAGAGAGATTAAGAGCAACATTTAAGAACTTAACTGACTCCATGAAGCGGAGTCCATATTGATGACCTCATAATAACATATACATCTATCTGTCTGTCTGTTTCTTTGTATATCTGTCTATCTATCTATCTTTATTTCTGTTGCTCCCACTTGGAGCATAGGGCATCCTTAAAATGCCAGGTAGACAAAACGGAAGAACATGGGGTACAAAAGAATTTAAATTCATGGTTCGAAATAACTGATTGAATTATGCTGCTTATGGAGCTAGCGATCAATCAACCAATGATCAGCCCTTCAAAGTTACATGAACTTCAAGTGTGTCCTACTTTAACTTCACCACACAGCATGGTGTGCTGCTGTACCTAAAAGCTGATCGGTGTAGAAACCCGAGTGTGAAACGTACTCCGTCCCTACGTTCACATTAATAATGTCATAGTTCTGCATCCTCCTGCACTGTACAAATCTGACTTAGGAGTTCTTGTGCCATCTATGTGCAACGTCGTTCACTGTTCTTTCTTTATTGGACACCACATGTTTCGGCCTCGGCGCGTAAGGCTGACAACTTTACCGCCATCTGTGAGCCGATTGTCTAGAAAATGTGGGACCCTCAACGTCTCACAACCCTACGGGCCTCGACGGCCTGTTACAGGGATAAATTTAACTTTTTGCATGTTTCGGCCTCGGCGCGTAAGGCTGACAACCTTACCGCCATCTGTGAGCCGACTGTCAAGAAGATGTGAGAGCATCAAAATTTCACAATCCTATGGGCCTCCACGGCCTGTTACAGGGATAGCTTTACCTATGTACATGTTTTGGCCTAACTAGCCGAACGAACGACTATGATGGTCGACCAACATACAACAGAACTCCCGACCCAGCAAAAACATTCAAGCAACAAAATCAAATAAAACAAAAAAAAAAATACCTGCAACTCAATGACACCTAAATAAAACTGATGGTAACCAACATAACCAAACTAACCAGAGGCAACTGCAATAGGATATGTTGGGTGGGTCCCTTGTCACCACGGCATGGCGCGTCCTCAGGTTACGGATGGAGGAAACGGCCTGCAGATATGGAGGGACAACTGCGAATATATTTAAGACGCGGACAGCCGACAAGGGGTGGATCTCCAGCTTGTGGGTTGGGCGTGAGGCGAACAACTCCTCGGCGTAAAAAATAAGCTTCTTATGAAAGATAACAAGAAACCTCGGACATGGACGGATTCCTTGGATTAACGGGGGAAGAGGAATGCATATAGGATATTGGTAGGACAGGAAGAAGAAAGGAGACCACTGGGAAGACCAAGAAGTAGGTGGGTGCACAATAAAAAATTAGATCTTAGAGAAATAAGATGGGATGGTATGGACTCGATTGATCTGACTCAGGACTCAGGGACCAGTGGAGGGCTCTTGTGAACACGGTAATGAACCTTCGAGTTCCATAAAATGTTGGGAATTTCTTGAGTAGGTTCACAATTGGCGGCTTCTCAAGAAGGGCTCAGCTCCGTGAGTGAGTGAACTGCAGTATTAGGAAAGAAACCCGCATTACAGTGAGCAGCAGAATCCCTACCCATAACAACCTGTACACCAGGAGATGGTCAGTTGGGCCGAAACGTCTGGTGTACAATAGATGAATACGAAAAAAAAATAGTGAATGACGGCATAAAAGCTCCAAGTCAGCGCACAGTGTAAACTGGCGCGAAGCAGAGTGCTACAGGGGCTCCACTCAATATTCAAACTTCCAATTAAATCAAAGCAGAAAAAAAGTATCGGTGATTTTAATTTAATTCCACTGTTTTCTCTCATGTTGTTTCTATTCCATTTTATTGTGTACGTCAAACCGAAGTGAAGAGGCGCTTTGAAGAGTTACAACGTTTCCTACCGTCTCTCAGCACCATTTGTTTCGGCGTGTGCTTTTGGTCTATCCCTGTTAATCACTGATCTGTACCCTACCCATGAGCAGTATATCAAGTGCATTATGGATAGAATTCCCAATTTAGAGGAAATGGTAATATGAGCGATGAGCAGGGGGACTGGTAATGATTGCAACTGCATATAAAGAAAAACACATATTGAAACTATGGGCAGGAATCAAACCCGCGACCTCTGAACGTCATGATCGATTTATTACCATTCGGTAAATGCACGGATTCAAATTTCAGCTGAGATGTGAGCTATATAACCCATATCATCATAAGTTCTCTGCTAGTAACGTTTCTCATATCATTCATCCTTGCCGAAAGATGTTTTCAAATTGGCATTACATCCTCTTCAATACACAGTAATGACAAGTGTGTAAAAAGGGTAAACTTGCCACTATAAAAGTAAAACTATCTCTGTAACAGCCCGTGGAGGCCCATAGGGTTATGAGACGTCGAGGCTCCCACATTTTATAATCGAATCATAGATGGTGGTGAGGTCAGCCGTAGGCGCCGGCCGCCATTTAACCCCAGGATAATTCCTGGTACTCATTTCTGCTAGAGGCTGAGTCGACCCCAGCGCAATGGTTCGGCTGGAAGGATTAAGTCAATTGAAAAATTCGTAGACCTCATCGGGAATCGAACCCACAACCTTCCGGCTTGTAGCATAGTGCCTCTGTGCTTAACCAATTAAGCACTATGTCATGAAGGCGTATGGGGGAGTGGATGCATAGATCCGCGTTTTATTGACTTCGGCACTAGTTGAAGATAAGTGGTCAGCTTCACGCCCTCCTCGCTTTACCCCCAGGGAAAAATCCCCCAGTTGCCAAGAAATAGGAAGCTGGGTGAGCCTCAGAACCGGTCTGAACAACATGAAGAAAAAAAAACTTGACCTTTCCGGGACTCGAACTCCGATCCCTCCTTCTGTCGCTGACTCCTTAGCCAGTCTCTGTAGCGACTGCGTTATCCCGGCTCCATGACAAGTATATACATTTTCAAATTTAACATTTTTGTTACAAGAAAATATATAATTTTCAACTTGCTGATAATATCGGTGCGTTCGCTGCGGGGAGAGTGGGGTGGGGAGGCTACTCGGAGTGTGGAGTGGGTGTAATGGCTTTGTCCAGCCTTCAGGCCTCAGAATGGAGGATTAACATCCAACAGACTGCACGACAAGGAGGCTCAACACTTCGGACCCTTGAAGTGCCCTAGAGACCGCGCCGCACTTGATGCTTCAGCACTGAGTACTGTTTAGTGCAATTATTCAATAAGCTGAATTCTATCAGTCATCACTCGCTGCTGTACCAAGTGCTGAGATCATATTATATCAACTGATCTAGGGTACGATTGTGAGGAATTTAGAGAGCTGTACAAAGAATTAGCTGCAATCTAATTAGCAATTTAATTGAAGAAAATTCATTTTATCAGATAGGCCTTCATATGACAAATGTGGGCAGGACATATAGCATGCATAGAAGAGAAAATAAATGCTTAAAGGGTTTTGGTTAGAAAACCAGCATAAAATAAGAGCTAGAAAGAAAAATGTGTATATGGAAGTATAATAAATAGAGAAATAATATGGGGTAAGGACTGGATTCATCTGGCTTAGGATAGGGACAAATGGCAGAATATCATGACCTTGAAAATGAATATTTGGATTCCATACAATCTTGGGAATTTCGACTGAGCGATCGCTGGCTTCTCCATCGCGTTAATTAATTCTAGAGGCTTACACATTCAAAAAGTGTTAATAAACAGGATTGGATTAGACATCGTTTGGCCCTAATCTATGCCCAGCTGTGCAGATATCCAAAAAAACTACCATGAGGAAGAGTTCCACGTCAGAAGCTGACAGTGTTCCTGCTACTCAAGCAGGAAGGTTCATTACCATGTGTGCATCTCCAGCCACCCACCCCTCGCCTTAGCCACTTGATTACAATCCCGTATATGCATACACTATTTCTGTGACATATATTTTCATAGTTTCCCCCAGTCTACGCATAGCAAGAAAAACAAAAAGCAACGCTTAACCGTGGTTTGAAAAGTGTATCAGTAACTCGGAACGTATTACCTATAATTACTTCTCATTGGATGGACTTTTAGGGAAGAACGCCATAGTTGCCCCTGCGTTCAATTAAGAATGCTGCATGGTTGTGGAGGTCTAGCTCCACGTATTCTTAATCTCGGCACTAGATGAATGTGAGTGGTTAGTTCAAGCTCCGCTGCGTTATTTCTCGGGAAAGACGCGTACATAATATCACGACTGAGCGGTGTGTGACTATACACGGGGTATGGTTTGGTTATTGAATTTACTGACCACTTGCATACGACAACAAATTACGGCGCTATCGCTGATCTCCACATTTTACAAATCACTACATGCTAAGTCTTCTCCAGCCTGCAGTTTCTCCAAAGGCCGTTCCCTAGCAACAGCTTCTGCCGAGGAAGATTCTCCAGCTTCCCGCACTCACGTCCTCTTGTCACAGACGCCCGTGCAGAACTCTTGACAACTGACAATTCAACTAACTGGGTCCCAGGCTGCCATCTCACACCAATCTCCATCTCTTCTCACTGCCGTGTCCAGACCCTCTCGTAATTGCAGCTGCTCCTCGTTATATAGCCTAGGCACGGACCGCACAAACAACACCGCCTATAACAGTTCCTCCGTTGCTGCGTTACATGGATATCGCTCGGACCGGGTAGAGAACAACATTCCTGTGTTACTGTTTACGGACATTACCTAGCAACGGGCGTTGTTTACAGAGTCATTATTTAACAACGGGTCTACATGCTACAATACATACGTGTATGCATATACATACACATGTTTATATACTCTGTGGAATATTTTCAAACGCACCGCATCTTTCATGTGTTCAGGGCATACGGTATTATTGACGCAAAAGTGATGTAAAAAAGATATAAAGACAGAAAGAAGGGAAGAATCAAGGAAAGATCGAAACAAAAGAAAGAAAAGAAGAAATTAACGGAAGAAACACAGAAGCTGCCTTGTGTAAATTCAGGGTCTCCGCTGCCCGAGTGAGTATAGGGAGAGGCACGCAATTGGTCTCCGGGCACTGCAACTCCTGCAGAAATCGTTCAGGTTATTGCATTTTTGCTCTCTCCAACTCCAATGACGTCATTCCTTGCGTGAAATGGAAGAGGCGAATATATTCTAAACGCTAATGGAACATACCTCGTGCCTTAATTGTCAGAAACATAGGTCTGCCCCACGTACGACACTGGAACTTTTCTCTCACTCATTAAGAAAATCAACACTGGATACCTACGAACGAAATGACACCGTTGCTAAGGTTCTCTAAAACTGCCGATTAACGAATCAGCAACTCGTTAACCTAAGTAGGCTACAATATTCTTTGTGTACTTCCATACTACAACAGAGCCAGAATAGCTTAGTCATTATAACTAAGGTCTACGGGCTGAACGTCCCCGGTTAAATTCCCGGCAGAGACAAGATTTTTCTATCCTTCATAGTGCCAAGGCTGGCTCTGAGGCCCACCCAGCCTCCTATCCAATGGGTACCGGGGGCCGTTTCCTTCGGGGCAAAGCGACAGGGGCGTGAAGCTGACCACTCACCTCCATATAGTGTCGAGGTTAAGAATAGAGGAACTATAATTTCACTTTCTCAAACTTTTTAAGGGGGACGGGGTAGCGAAGTTTGTTAAGGCACTATACTACAAGCCTGAAAGTAGCGGGTTCGATTCCAGATGAGGTCATTGGATTTTTCGGTAGAGCTAACCTTTCCAACCTTTCTATGGCCTCGGGGTCGACTTAGCCTCTAACAGAAATGAATACCAGGAATGTTCCAAGAGGGTAAGAGGCGGCCGGCGCGTAAGGCTGACAACCTCACCGCCATCTGTGACCCGATTCTCTAGAAAATGTGGGAGCCTCAACGTTTCACAAATATTACGGGCCTCCAAGGCCTGTTACAGGGAGAGCTTTACCTTTATACACGTTTTCATGACTTGGTGCTTAATTAATCAATGTTCAGGGATAAATTTACCTTTATTTCTAGACTACAGTAACCATCCAATTTCTACAATAGTTCAGCTACCATCAGCTTCGCAGAAGGAAATCTATTCCGCATAGTCGGTTAGGTGGTTAAGTCAGTTAGAGCGTATGGTTAGACCTACCGCTTCCACAAACCTTCAATAGATACAAAGAGTTAACCATCTGAAAGGAGGTATAAATTTAGGGCATTCGGAATTTGGTGCTTTATTCGTTTGTTTTTATTTTTACAACTACGCATGCGTGCCACGTATAGCCCCAAAAGGCTAGCGATCTTTGATCTCCAATCATGATGACCCACGCTAGTTGTAACACTGTTTAGAAGTAACAAACAATTTTCATCTGAATCCCAAACTATTGCCAAAAGAGGAAACTACAAAAGGTTAAACTACTCGTATTATTTACGGAAATTATGTACATGTTATTAATTATAGAAACAGTGAGACTATAAAATTATGACATCTTCAAAAATATTTGTAAATTTAAATTGTTTATTTATAAAACAACAAACAGAAAAGAATTATACTTGCTCACTAGGAGAATGGGCAAAATAATGGAGTGCCTTTTTCTTATTGGCACAAAATGATTACAACGACAAAACTGTCCATAAGAACGGTACTAAAGTGGTCGGCAACACGTTAATATCAGTTTTATTTACTCACAAATTGTGTTGGCCACTTTAGTGCCGTTAATGACATACAACAGGATTCAAACAATGAAGATATGTATAAGAAAGTCAACAATTGGAAATGAAGTACCATTTACACGTATATAACTGATCAGCTATTAAAAAGGTAAAGTTGTTCCTGTGCTTAAATAATTAAGCACTACGACATGAAGGAGTATGAGGAAGTAGATTTATAGATTCATATATTCTTGACCTCGGCACTAGCTGGAGTTGAGTGGTCAGCTTCAAGCCCCTGCCGCTTTAGCCCCGGGGAAAGAGCCCCCGCTATCCGCTAGTAGGTTGGGTGGACCACATAGTCGGTCCAGACGACGTAAGTAAAAGAAAAGCTATCCCTGTAACAGGCCATGAAGGCCCATAGGGTTGTGAGACGTTGAGGGTCCCACATTATCTAGACAACCGGCTCACAAATGGCGGTAAGGTTGTTAGCCTTTCGAGCTGGCCGCGCTTTATTCCCCAGGAAAATTATTTAATTAATTCCTGGTAGTCATTTCTGCTAGAGGCTGAGTGAACCCCACACCCTGCCCACTTTATTCGGGGGGATAAGAGCCCCAGGTACCTGTATTAGACAAGGCTCCGGGACGCAGAGCGGGTCTTGGTGAATGTATAAGAGAAGCATCATCTGCACCTACCCGGAATAAACCCCGATTCCTCGGTCATCTACTCTGTAGCCTAGTCTATAACTAACTTCATGCAGCTGACCCCTTCTTGAGAAGTCGCCAGTTGTGCAGCTACTCAAGAATTTCTCAACATGTTATGGACACCGAAGTTTCATCACCGTGTTCATAAGAGCCTTCCACTGGTCCCTATCCTGAGCAAGATCTATCCAGTCCATACCACTCCATCCTATCTCTCTCTCTCTCTCTAATATTATTCACCCACTTACGCTTTTATTATTTTTGTTATTGCTAGTGGGGTGGGACTAAGTCCCTTGTACTGCGGCCACTTCTGGCCTACTGTACCAGCCCCAGATGATAGGTGAGGGTGATTGTGGAGCAATTGGTGGAATGAAGATTGGCAGGGGAAACCGAAGTACTCGGAGAAAACCTGCCCCAGCGCTATTTTGTCCACTACAAATCCCACTTGACCAGACCCGGGATCGAACCCGGGCCACCGTGGTGGGAAGCAAGCGACTAACCGCTTGAGCTATGGCGCGGCCCTAAAAATTGTTCGGATCTTACACCGCACGGCTACTGTTACCGACCACTTACCCCTTGGTCTTCCTAGTGGTCTCTTTCCTTCTAACTTTCCCATCAATATTCTATATGCAGTCCTATTCTCCCCCATTCGTGCTACATGCCTTGCCCACCTCATCCTCCTTGACTTGATCATTCTAATTATACTTGGAGAAGAGTACAAGTTATGAAGCTTCTCATTATGCAGTTTTTTCCAACCTCCTGTCACTTCATCTCTCTTCGGTCCAAATATTGTCAACACCCTGTTCTCAAACACCCTCAGCCTATGTTCCTCCCTTAATGTCAGAGACTATGTTTCACACCCATACAGAACCACAGGCAAAATTATGGTTTCCTCTAATTTTGATGCTTTTAGACAGCAGACGAGAAGACAAAAGATTCTGTTCTGAATAGTAGCAAGCATTAGCCGAATTCAATCTCTTTCCTTTTAACTTCCTCCTGAATTAAATTTTGTAGCCTAGTTTATGTACAAACTAATCTATCAAGGCTCCTTTACCGTCTTAGTTCATCAAAATGTAGATCTGTACGTTGTATTCTGCCTCCAGGAACACAATGAGGTGAACAGGTATTGAAATTGCAGCCGCGCATTACAGGTTTAGTTTCGTTTTCCTGGTTTCAGAGTTAAAATCAAGAGAAAGTGACACGGATTATAAATTAGTATTAGAAGTCTTATATTTCTCCCTCTCCGCTAAACTCACTTGAGAACTGTTTTAAACGGTCTGCTGCGCTTTCAGTTCTTCTGCTAAAATAAACGCGATATTTACTTGGAATCGCCTTATATATAGACTGTCCCATATAACTGACACTGTTTTTAAAATGTAATGGTCTCAGCGCTTTCACGGGAAACGTGTCATAACCAGTCATGTCCCCTCCTCATCAACTTCCTCTTCTTTATCTTCCTTCTGCACAAACATTTTTATATCCGCTCACCTCTGCTCATCTGTCAACGCCAATGATGTAGACCTCAGCCACTATTTATTGTCTCTCTCTTATGTTTCATCTTCACCCCTCTACTTTCTCGTCAATGCCTATTTCTTTCAATGTCTTTCCACCTACGTCATTTCATCTATAAACTTTTCTATCCACGTATATATCGTATCTGTTATGTATTAATCACTCAATGAAGCAATACATTTTTAACATCACTCGTGTAACAGTGCTTTATCAACTTGAACACTGAATTATTATCATCAGCAAGAACTCAGAAAAGTAAATCGAGTTTACAGACCGTCCAACATTCTTAAAGCTTTCATTAAGCAGCACCACTGCTGTAAGCAACAGAAAAAGTTTAAAAGAAATGTGCAGTTCTAACAATGTTATAAAGAGTTGGTATTTTTATCACTACTGTCACGTGTCCGGGGTTCCGTGACAAATAATTAATGGGTTGAGGCTTCAGATGAAGCTGTTTTATTGACCAACTCGTCCACGATTACAATTCTAATCACTAAAATCACTCTGACATAAATTCTTCCAGGCGATGCGACACGACTAGTCCATCGTCTATGATCACTTTTGACTGTCGCAATCTACCATCTTAAAGTAGAACTTAGCGTACTGCCGAGAGAACACCTTGTCCCAGGGTTCTCTCTGTCTTCGACGCAGGGTTGGCTAGCTTATCCTTTTCTGCGGGGACTCAAGAATTCTGTCTCTGTTGCCTAGATAGCTGTCTGCCTATGTATCCGTTACAACTGAAGTATGCGTTATTGCAGCCGTTACGTAGCAATGGACGTCATATAATCCAGCTTTTAGGAGCCAGGTCACATTATAGTACAATTTCTATAGAAAACCGTGGAAAGCATAGACATTTTTGCTAGAGGCTGTACAAAATAATATTCATAATGTTATTGATTCAGCGCCCTATTGCACTCTACATATCTTACTTAGGAGATTTTGTGCCCTCTATGTGCAATGTCGCTCATTATTCTTTCTTCGAATTCATTTATTGGGCACAACATGTTTCGGCCTAACTGGCCATCTTCAGGTGTACAGGTTGTAAATTGGCGGTGACGGAAATTACGGTGCTCTAGTAATTCATCCTCTTTAATAAGACGCGTAACTTTGGAAATGGCGTCCAGACAGAATTGGTAATGCTTTCAAAGTCATACTATTGGTGGTCAATTTGAGATATTGGTTCTATGTTGACTCCGCTCTCCCGGTTTTGTAGCAAATTAATTTCCTGATGGAATGATTGATGGGAGAGTCCGTTGGTGTGACTGGGAAGAGGAACACGAGTCCTTCAAACTGGACCAGGGCTGACAAACCTCGCAACTTGGAGCCAGATTCAGATATACCAAAACTGCGTCATATATCCTCGTTGCTCCAGGACCATGTAGTGAACTTCATGAGATATCCACCGCTTCTGTGTTAGACAGTTCGTAAATTCTTATCTTGTGCGTGGTTTTGAGAGCGACGTAAATGACATTCATTTAGTTTGAAAAGCGGATTTTTAAACGTATTTTATGTACCTCACCGTTCCCAGAAGGAAAAAAGGCCACTGGGAAGACAAAGGCGTAGGTGGGTGGACAATATTAAAATGGATCTTAGAGTGATAGGATGGGATGGTGTGGATGGAATTTATCTTGTTCAGGATAGGGACCAGTGGAGGGCTCTAGTGAACACGGTAATGAACCATCGGGTTCCACAAAATTCTGGGAAATTATTGAGTATTGGCACAACTGGCAGCTCCTAAAGAAGGACTCAGCTCTATGAGTAAGAAATTCATTACCTCAGCGTTCAGAACGACTCACTGACTCATGAAGTTGAACCCTTCTTCAGGAGCCGCCAATTGTGCAGCTACTCAAGAATTTCCCAGCATTTTATGGAACCCGAAGGTTCATTACCCTGTTCGCATGAGCCCACCTTTGGTCCCCATCCTGAGGCAGTTGAATCCAGTCCATAACACCCCATCCTGTTTCTCTAAGATCCATTCTAATATTGTCCACCACCTACATCTTGGTCTTCCTTGTGGTCTCTTTCCTTCTGGCTTTCCCACCAATATCCCATATGCATTCCTATTCTCTCTCATTTGTTCTACATGCCCTGCCAATCACATCCTCCTTGACTTGATCATTCTAATCATACTTGGAGGAATTATGAAGCTCCTCCTTATGCAGTTTTCTCAAACCTCCTGTCACTTCATCCCTCTTCGGTCCAAATATTCTCCTCAACACCCTGTTCTCAAACACCCTCAGTCAATGTTGTTCAGAGCAACTGAGAGGATAAAATAATATTATTTCCCTGAAGCTATCATCCCTTGGGTTACGGAACTCATCGACGTGAAGGATGGATATATAAAGTGACAACAAACATTTATCTTAGCCGATCACAGTGGCCGTGAGTTCGAATACCACTCGAGACTTTGATGTCTGTTTGCTTTTATTCTGTGTTTGTGTTGTTCTGTGTGTAGGTAGAAGTCTTGCGATGGGCTGATCCCCCGTCCGAGGAGTCCTTCCGTTTGTGTGTTGGATTAAGAAACCGAACGGGGCGAAGGCCCAACAAAGGGCCACACAGCCAAAATAAAGAACATGTATCTTAAGAATCAGAATTATGGCTCAGTGAATTACTTAATCCTGAAGTGGCTCCAGATACTAAGACAAAGAGGGAGTGCAATAGTATGTGTCAGACGATATAGTAGAGGTGGGTGCCAAGCTTGGCACTGGTGTCAGTGGCTTACTACCCCTGGTCTTAATCAAATAACGCGAAGGTATGTGGTACTAATCATGGGCTATATTTATTCGAGTAGTTACGGCTTAACGTCTACTGCTCAAGTTACAGATTTTCCAGAGAGTTACAGTACGGCCTGACAGGGTGGTTGTGGGTCATCAGTAGATATATGTGAGACTTATTCATCATATTTATTTCAATGCACGAATAAAGCTAATCTTTGTAGCAGTGGGATTTTCAAGATATGACAAGCACCTCACTACTACGCAAGTTAATCCTTCATATGATATTTGCCAAAGGAGCCGGGATAGCTCAGTTGGAATAGTGACGTGCTGTGGACTGGACGGCGGGGGTCCGATTCCAGGTAGGTGCAAGAGACTTCTCTCCACAGCGTCCAGACCGTCTCTTGGGCCCAACCACTCTCCTGTACAATGGGTACCGAGGGTTCTTTCCACGGGGGTTAAGCGGCCGGGACGTGAAGGTCAAGAACGGTGGAGCTATATACTCATTACCCAGTATGTCTTCATGGCATGGTAGTTAATTAGTTAAATACAGGGACAACTTTGTCTTTACCTTTACGATCTTTGCACAAAGTATATAAAATGAATATTTAATGGGAATATACTTTTATGTCCTTCTGTCTGTGAATGTGTATGTCTCATTTCCGGTATTGTTGTCTGGATTTACATGAAATTAGCTGTTGAAATCGGCACAACAGAAGTTGAGCGTATTCCATTTTTTGTTTGTATCGGTTAAACATGACCCAATTTTATATGAAGTTAAAATACACGTTTTGTTGTTCATACAGTAGAAAAGGCTAATATTATAAACAAATATAGCAAATATCTCGCTGTAATTATTTAAAACATTTTTGGAGGTCGCGAACTGTCTGCTAAATACAAACAAAACTAATTTCTATGTAGCGTTTTTATCTTTACAACAGGCATTTATTTGCAACAGAAGAACGTAATGGCCAGTAACATTTACACACTTGCAAAGAACGTATTCGGAAAGAATATGCATTCTAAATTTGAGTTTCTGCTCTTTATCTTGATGATGATGATGATGATCATCACCATTATCATCAACACCATCACCATGACCATCATCATCATCATCATCATCTTTTTCTTTTTCTTCTTCTTCTTCTTCTTCTTCTTCTTCTTCTTCTACTTATTTTCATGGATAATGAAATGCATTGCTTTTACACATCTCAAAATGCAAGTTCCTTTGTTTTTTTGTCTGCTTCTTACTCTTCGCCATTATGGTTGATAATCTGACCTGTCTTCACCCATTCTGTAATCTTGCTGCGTCCATCTTTTCATGTAAAGGTAAACTCTTCGACACAACGCCGGATTCAGGCATTCTAGGGGCCATGGAGCTTTTATACCTGGAGGCTTCCTAAGTGCTCCCTTAGGACTTGAATTTGAATGATTAAAGTGTTACAAAATTTATCATTATATATTTTGCAATAATTTTGATCAAGCAGAACTCCCTTCGAGCACACATCCCTGATGCAACTAAGCACTGTGCTCCGATTAATCCAGCCTTGATTCGACAAAATTATAGACCATAGTGTCTCATATATGTATTAGTATTTATTTGTGTATAAACGTGCGTCTTCAGCTAACGGTCTTCTTGTTATGTACGTGACTTTGGTTTATATAAATTGCATAGTGAAACTGTCTAGCAGACTTCTATGGAACAAAAAGTTAAGTTCAAAACAAACATAGCAAAAATTCTCCATATGATTTTTATATATTAAACTAAACGTAAAATGCATTAATTCAGCTAAAATTTCTATGCTAACTTATACTGAATGAAATGGAGATTCGAAGGAAAATTCCTCTCATATCTTCACTTTTTAAGGTAAACAAAGACGGGCTCATAATCTTCATTTCTTGAATGAAACTGTTCATCTTCTGTAGGACAATCCTGAAGTTCAACGTACGGACAATAAAGACTCCTCGCATAACTTTATGATATAAGATAAAAACTGGCTTTCATTTTCATTGTTTTCATCGAAATCTCCATGCTAACTTATATAGACGGATGTGGAAGTTCAAAGGAAATATATTAAACATTATCCCAAATAATATTGACACTATAAGATAAAATAAATTAAATGATTATTAAGGCCGTCCAATGTGATTGATAAGGGGTAAAAATACTTGACTCAACAAACATTAGAACTGCACAACAACACAGCGTGACCTGAACAACTGGACAACGATACTAAAGAGTCTTTTTCTTCAAACAACGGAACCACAACGCGGCATACATCTTCTTTTAAAAAGAAGACGTACAGGTATACAGAACACGAACCAAATTGGTTCTAGATTTTAACAAAAAGTTTTTTAAACAATACTTTGTAAATACACTAATTATAATAATTTACAAATGTTTTAACAAACTCTTGCACATCTTAGTAACTGTTAAAGGATATAATATTTCATATCTATGACTTTGTAAGAGTAGTGTCCGTATGTATTGATAATGTCCTTCTGAAGATGGTCGCCCCTACCGAAACGCGTAAAGGATGAGTTATTAAAAAAAACACAACATTCATCAATCACACTGGACGGCGTTAATAAACTTTTATACTCTTACTGATGTGACGGACCAGGACGAACCAAGTCAAATAAAATAAATTTTCTCTCATTCTTAGCGCCTTCTGTCCACGTATACGCAGATTTAATTTCAGAAATCTCTAAATGAAAATAAGAGCTACATACGGTATATCCCACATTCTATTTAACTGTACCTAAAGTTCCAAGCAAAACGCGGCTCAGACGTAAATACGACACGAAATGGGCCAGCTTACCTTCTTGCTGGAATGCTTGTGGTATCGGGCTGGGTGCAGCATGCACATGTAGCGGTCTATAGCCATGCAGATCAGGATAACGGCGCTCTGCTGACTGAGCGCGCCCCGGAGCAGCGACTGCAACACAAGCACCACTTCAAAGTAATTCTCATTACTGAAGCAACCAGCAATACCAACCCTTACCAGCTGGTGTTTATTCTTCTGGAATATGCCGCCGTGTAGTGCGGCGAAAGTAAAATGAGGTTTCGGAGCAAAATTTCGCCTCCATCTTCAGGGTTGGAGAATAAGGCAAGCAAGAAACCAGCAAAAAGCGGGCAGTAAGTCGAGCTCTGTTTGCTGTCCGAAGATGGAGGAAACATGTTCCTCTCAATCGTTGATTGAATTTGAACGTAGTAGACGGCGTCACATTCCAGAAGATAGAAATTTTCATTGCCACCGCTGAGGACTTTAAATTCTGTTTAGTTTCTGTTTATTAGATAAACTAATGGGTGGCTAAGCTGTTGATAAGAGGTTTCATCATATGCATTGCAATATCGTACATGACTTCTGAAACATCGTGTACAATTTTTACGAGCCTGTGAAGAACATGTTTTCAGTAGAGAAAATAGGATGCCACACAAGTTGGGTTCCTTTGCCGATATCAGTAACTGATTTTATGTGCAGTATAGATGAAAGGTTTCCTTACACCCTTTATAAATTTCACGCAACTTTATGTCAGCCATTTATAGTAGCCTACACAGAATTGAGAACTTTCACAAACTCGCATTTAGCTTCTCTTACTCTGAATCGCAAAATCCTCCCCCCATGAAGTTCTTCCTAGGGTGTAAATAGAGTATATTATCGGATCGTAAAGCCCCCGTCGTCCCCGACGTCTGCTCTCAAAGGGCGCAATCTCACCATCAGACCCTCAGTTGACCATTGGACGTAGTATGCTCCAGCATCCATATCATATGCTCTCCTTGGTTATATCCACACCGCGGAGAAATCAGTAAAACTTTTACAAAATAAAAATGGAAGTTCTTCTTAAAGATGATGTCATATTTTTGCTTAAGAAACAGAGCGCAACGAATTCATATTTCTTATAACACTGAGGTAACAAATGGGCTATCTTCCCGGGGTCAAGACGCGCACATGCTTGGCTATAATGGCCACAGGAAGGAGAGGACTGCGAAATGGACCGAAGCACAGTCAAACAAATCACCCAGGATAATTCTTGTCTGTTTCTTCCTGCGAAAGTAAAATGTAGAGCTATCCTGTGCTGACTCTGGGTTCTGCTGACGCCCCATGGCCGCCAAATCTCCGTAGAAAATAGCGTTTTCATTCTGTGATGAACCGAATCCTTCAACAGATTCTTAAAATTCAAAAAGTTCCTTCCGCATACTCCTTTGCGTCAAACTTCATCATCATCTTCACGGATTATATATCACTGGTCTTTCCAGCATTCCCTACAAAATATTCTGCATTCAAGTTTTTTTTTCCAAACTGCCAAAACCGATGGCAAATTTACAGTTAACACAAAAGCGCAGAATATGTAATTACTAAATTAATATCTTAGAAAAGGGGCACGCGGTAGCGTGCTTGAGGTACGACGCTACAATCCGGAATGTCGTGGGTTCGATTCCCGATGAGGTCACTCGATTTTTCGATTGGCCTAATCCCTCCAGCCGCGAAATTGTCCTGGGGTCGACTCAGCCTCTAACAGAAATGAGTATCAAGAATATTCCTGGGGGTAAAGGCTGACAACCTCACCGCCATCTGTGAGCCGATTGTCTAGAAAATGTGGGAACCTCGACGTATTACAAGCCTATGGGCCTCCACGGCCTGTTACAGGGATAGCTTTACTTCTTTCATATCTTACAAATAAAATATGAAAAGTGCAACTATAGGGTAGAAAAATCAGGCAAGGAATGAAAATTTTAGTTTTTCATATAATCTCTGAAAATTTTATAGAATAAGAAACAATCAAGTAAGATATGAGTGCATTTATTCTTGTACGTATAAGAAAATACGGACCAGGAATTAAGGTTCGATTCTCGGTAGGAACAAGAGAATATTCCTTTTCTCCGCAGTGTCCAGACGAGTTCTACTACCGATCCAGTTTCTAACCAATGGGGACCAGGAGATAAAACGGTTGGGGTGTGAGGCTGACCATTTACCTCCATCAGTACTGAGGTAAGGAGTACGTGAACCCGTACCTCCACTCCGCATGCATCTTCATATCATCATGCTTTAGTAATCAAGCACACAGATAAATTTGCTTTATCTGACCTTTATGTCCATAAGCATATAAGTTGAAGACTATCGGCCGATTCTGGTCTTCAAAGGGGTGATGGGGGTGAGCCATGCCTCTGCAATGCTAATTTCGTCATAACAAGGCAACATTTCCCCGAATAACTAATAACTAATCTTAAGCTAATTCCAAATATTGCGATTGATGAGTAGATTGCTAATAAATTGCAGTTATATTGCTAACTACGAACCATACAATCCTCAAATATGGCGTACAGATATTTATGGGTTTCCTGTATCTACTGACACACAAAGTAGCATAGTTATTACATATATTTTCTATCATAAATATTGAAAATTTAGTCTTTTTGAAGAGAAATCACAAATCCCTTTTAAAGGTTTATTATCATTAATAACAAGTCGGAAGATTTAGGAAGCACACGAATATGTGTACCAGATTTGAGGACTGTACAATTTGCAGTTGTTCAGAAAAATGTACCCTAATATGACAAAATTAGCATTGTGGCGATGGGTTTCGCACAACTTTTAAGTATTTCAAGTCCAGGTTTACTTTTATGAACTACTACAGCCAAACACGATTTCTGTATCAAACAATTCCGACAAGTCCTGCATTTAGCAATGTATTAAAGCGTTTTGAATTGATTTACAGAAAAATGATTAGGTAAGAATAATGAATACCTCGTGAAGCGATAATTTATCACAGCATACAGAGGACAAATCGAAATAGGCCTATAGCATTTCCATCTATGGGTCGAAGCATAAATCAAGTCGTACATAACAGCTTGGCGCTATTACAAATGTTTAAAGCTTATCGATCCCGAGTCTGGTCAAGTGGGATTTGTGGTGGACAAAGTGGCGCTTGGGCGTGTTTTTTTCCGATTACTTCGGTTTCCCCTGCCAATCTTCATTCCACCAAATTCTCCATCATCATAATCACCCGGGGCAGGCTACAATAGGCCAATCAGTGGCCGCCGTGCCAAGCGGACCCAGTTGGACTCCACCCCCCACTAAACGAATTAAAAAAAGGTTTAGAACTACAGAGTTAGAAGTATTTCCAAAAAGGGACTACGCTTAGCATTTCATTTCATGTTATATAGAATAATACTAAATGATTTTACCTGGGTTAGCAAGTACCCAGACCACCGCACTTTTCACCAAAGCTGAGACTTGCCTGTGACAGTAATTACACCAGGAACAAAGAATTACTTCGTTGGAGTTAATGTGAGAGACAATGCCAGCCTGTCTGCTACAGATTTTTATGACTTAATCCGATCCGTAATGAGACTTAGACACGGTCGAGTGTTGGAAAGTCACAGTGGACTCGAGTGTCTGGTTTAAAAAAAGAGTTATGAGTTACCATGCAATATTAGCAGATTCTCTTTTAACAAGAAGCAAGAAATTTCCATCTCGGTGGCAAATGTTTCAATGATGACGAAGATGCTGAAACGGAGATGCGGAAATGGCTGAGACCACAGTCAAAAGACTTCTGTGCTGCGGGTTTCGACGCATTGGTAAAGCGATGGGACAAGAGTATCAATGTTGGTGGAGGATATGTCGAGAAATAAATGTTTCTCCAGTTTCGAATATGTATCACATGTTTTAGGCTTTATATCCATTTGTGGCCTATTTACTGACTCTCCCGCCTATCTGAATGGTGAGCTGGTTCACACGGGTGTGGGTAGATAACAGACAGGATCTGATAGTGGCTTTCTGGCAGGACTCAGGAAAGCCACCAAAAACTCAAGTTTTGTGATCCGAAGAGCTTCGATTTGGGCCCCTTCCTCCTGTGCTACGGCTGTGACATGATCTCCGTACAAGGCAGTTACAACAGAATTCCATATATGGCAGGAGAAATGTCCATCACCAGACATTNCATTATTATTTCTTGTAATTTGTATGTGACTTTTAATAAGTTTGTCTAGAATGTAATTCATTCTTCTGCACTGTGCTGTGTCTGTAATTGGCCTTGCGGCTGTTGACTCGGCACATTATTAATAAAGAATTGAATAGAATAGAATAGAATAGAATTGAATTGAATTGAATTGAATTATCTCTGCAGTTCTTAAATTCCAACATTTCTGGAATGTAATGCTATGTAGTCCGGTAATACTTAAATGAAGTTTCGGAGGATCGTACCGACTCCATCTTCAGGGTCAAAGAGAAATTTAAGCAAATATCAAGATTCCTTCTGGTTGTAAGATTAGTTGTTTCCACAGCGGTGACTATGAAGACTGCCGTCTTCTGGGATGTAGCGCCGTGTTGATATCGTGTAAACCGACGTTTCGGAGGAACCTCGGTTTACACGATATCTACACTGGGCCACATCCCTGAAGAAGGCATTCTTCTCCATCTGGTTGTTGCATATCTGTTGCTGGTTTCTTACTTGGTTTGCTTTTCGACCCTGAAGATTGAGACGATATGTTCCGAAATGTCGATGAATTTCTACCAAAGTACATGACTTGAAATCTCAGAAGGCAAAGTTTTTATAGTGATCGTTTTGAGGGCCTCAGATGCAATATCTGTTACTTTTGTTCCAATTTCCTTCTATATAGTAAATAGAGGACTTCAGATAACTCGCCCCTTTATACCTGATGCATGATACTGTCACGTTTATGGGTGAAACAGCCCATCATAACTGGAACTTAGGATCGCCTAGCGAAGAACGAGTGTGGCTGGAGACAAGCATCCAGAGAGGTTGCACCAGCCCTGCCTCTGGCCAAAGCATGGGAAGTTACAGCTCTGGTTCTCGCAATGGCAGATCGCCAGGGTGGTGTGGGGTCTGTGGCAGACAGGCCGGCAGTTTGATAAGAATAGGCTACCACTCCTTCCCCTCCCTCTTCTTGCCTCACTGAATCAAGATTACATTAGTCTTCCCTTGCGGATTCTTCGGAAGCGTTAAGATGCTCCCTCGGCGGGTGACTACACGGCTGGCTAAGGGATCAGTTAACGACATTAGCCATGTAGCACGCATAGAGGAAACGGTAAATATATAACACATTAATGCAAAACATGAAAGGACAGCATTACTTAGGATATCTAAGCTTATACGAGATGATAACTTAAAGTGAACCTTAAGGTAACAGGATGTGGAGGTGTGGATTTATTTCATTAGTTCAAAGATGCACTCAGTGGCTGACTCTGGTGAACACGGTAATGAACCGTTCGGTTTCATAAAAGGCTAAATGTTTCTCGAATAGGTGAGCGACTTTCAGCTTCTAGAAACGCGACGTCATTGAGTTAACGCACTATCTTTTTCAGATCAGGGTGGTATTAAGTTCAAAAGAATCAGTTGAGTGTCCTGTCCCTGACAAAAAGTGATTTCTGACCAGCAGAATAAAAGGCACAAGTAAAACTGCTCCTGTGCTTCAATAATAAAGCACTATGCCATGAAGAAGTAGGGGGCAGTTGAGATATAGCTCCACTTTTCTTTACCTTGGAACTAGACGGAGATGAGCGGTCAGCTTCACGCCCTTGAGCTTAATAATTGTGCCTAGTGTTTAAGAATGATCCTGTGAATGAGCTTGCAATCACTCGACGTAACGAAATTTTTTTATCAGAAACCTGTAACGCATCGAAGACAAGAGAACAGAAGGTAACTTATTTATTTACTTACTTACTTACTTACTTGGACCGCCCCATAGCTCAAGCGGTTAGTCGCTGGATTCCCACCGCAGCGATCCGGGTTCGATCCCGGGTCTGGTCAAGTGGGATTTGTGGTGGACAAAGTGGCGCTGGGGCAGGTTTTCTCTGAGTACTTCGGTTTTCCCTGCCAATCTTCATTCCACCAATTGCTCCACAATCACCCTCACCTATCATCTGGGGCTGGTACAATAGGCTGGAAGTGGCCGCAGTACAAGGGACTTAGTCCCACCCCACTAGCAATAAAAAATACTTACTCATGGAGCTGAGCACTTCTTGAGGAACCGCCAATTCTGCAGCTACTCAAGAATTTCCCAGCATTTCATGGAACCCGAAAGTTCATTACTGTGTTCACAAGAGACCTCCACTGGTCCCTATCCTGAGCCAGATCAACTCAATCCTTACCATCCCATCCTATCTCTCTAAGATCCATTTTAATATTGTCCACCCACCTACGCCTTGGTCTTTCCAGTGCTCTCTTTCCTTCTTGCTTTCCCACCAATATCCTATACGCATTCCTCCTCTCCCCCATTCGTGCTACATGACCTGCCCACCTCATCCTCCTTGACTTGATCATTCTAATTATACTTGGAGAAGAGTACAAGTTATGAAACTCCTCATTATGACGAAGGTAACACAATGACTAAATTGAGAGGCTTTACTTTACTTTGCCTTATTTTAAATTTCTGTTGCCTTCTCGTCTCATGAAGAACTGCTCCTCTAAGTAGGGTCTGATAGGTGAACTCTGAACAAATTAGAGTACTATAAGCTGGAATAGACAGCAGCGTGTTAACCTCTGTACGGCCGTGGGCAATGCAACAGGGTAAAGTGGCGTCCTTATGTACGCCAAGCGACTCGAAATGACTCAAAGCTCCCGCCACTTCTGGCTCACGGATATCGGGAAGAAAATGCGGATATAATTCGTAACAGAACATGCAAAGAGAGGGTGAAGGTCCTGCAACTTTACGTGTATTTACTCTTTTCCTTCTCCACGAGGAACTCGGGATGCAAAAACTAACAGATGAAGAAACCACTTCGAAAGAAATAATATAAGAAGTTTCCGTAAATGTGTGTATTCATTTATACGTAAGCTGTTTTGTTTATTATTTACTCTGCTTCATGGATATGAACATGTAGTTAGGTTGTTATTTCTGGAAGTGTTTAAGACCACGGTTCTATCAGTGTACGTCTTACGCGACTGGCATTAGCGGAGGCAAATGACCTTTGCGTTGTATGATTTCAGCATTTCAGCTTCATGGTTCTCTGTAGTAACATATTTTCGTAAAGCTGCCTTGATACCTGTGATCAGAGGTAACTGGAAACAGAACTACGGATGAAAAATGTTAAACAGCCTGAATATTGTCACGTGTATGAGTGACTATAGACGGGGTTTGGGTTGGTAATTGCATTTCTTGAACACTTAAGGTTCGGCCATACAGAGCGCTACGCTATGTTCGCTACGTACGCCACGTACGCTGTGTACACTCTGCGACGCAGCTAACTTAGGGAACATAGCGTACGTAGCGTATGGAAGTCTGTCTGGCCAGTCACATTGGCAATAAAGGGAGATAGTTTTCTTTTCGTATAGCGAACATAGCGTACGTAGCGCTCTGGGTGGCCGAAACTTTACATATAGTCACTATAGCCCTATCGCATATTCACAGACACTAAAATTCACGACAGCCTGCACTAATTCTTCCCAATCTGCTACAGCTTCAATGGCTGTCAACCGGTAACGGTTTCCAACGTCGTAGCTTCCTCAGTTTCCGTCTTCACATTCTTATTGGCTGGGGATTGTGTCACACCAGATTTCGACTGGTGGCTCAGTCTGCAGCCACCTGCTCACGCTGGTTCCTCGCTCGCAGATTTTTATACCCTGAAGATGGAGGCGATACTTTCCTCTGACTCATAGGTTCACACAAGCTCTACATGGCGCCACATCCCAGAGGACGGCATTCTTCAAACCAATACCTGTTTAGAGAACCACGCTTGTTTCTATTCTCGGTGATTACCATCTGCAAAACCATTCCTGTTCCCCTCAAAACACATCCAATCAATGCGCCGCCGTTTTCCGCCCAGCAAATTAAAAGAGTTTAATAAAATCCGATAGACAATTAAAATCAAACACATGTCACTGGGGCTTCCTTCCTATTTGCATCAGGAACAAGTGTCGATACTGTTTTCGTTACAACACTGATGAACCCACATGGAGGGAGCGGACTAATCAGAATAGAATTCGTTGGCCACAAGCCGTAGAGGACGCACGGCTCCCATAAATAAGCATACAGACAATAAACGTGCAATTGACGCGCACTAATTGAACAAGTTCTGCTTATAATCTCCTGTTAGAAGTGTAGAGTGTTTAAAATCAGAAAGCTTTTATGTTGTCGCAATTTTGTACAGACCAGGAACAAACCAGTAATGCGTTAAAGCAAAATTATTTTAATAAGCTTAAAATTAATCTTACGTTACCACCTGATATATTATTACGAGTCTGAGAAGTCATCGGAAAGAATTCCATAGGACAGAATCTTTTAAGCACTCTCGGAATAGCTGACAAGGGGTGGTCCTCCAGCTTGAGGGTTTACTAAACGGCTAATAACCCCTCAACGAAAAATAGCCAATGTATACGAAAATTTAAATAGTGTTTCATACATAACGAAGCGAAAGCTGATATTACTAGGGTAGTGACTAACAGAAGTGGTAAACCTATACATCAAGGTGTCTAATAGTTCTTACTCATTCATTCTGACATGACTGAATTATTTTGCGTAAGAATTATTTTACAGAGAGTGGAGAAGGAAGTGCCATGCATGCTTCATTCAGACAAGAACAAATAATAATTTATTATTATGTATTAATAACTTATTAAGAAAGATAAAGCTATCCATGTACAGGCCGTGATGGCCCATAGGGTTGCAAGACATCGAGGCTCCCATATTTTCTAGACAGCCGGCTCACAGATGACTGTGAAGTTGTCAGCCTTACGCGCGGGCCGCAATTTACCCCCAAGAATATTCTTGGTACTCATTTCTGTCAGAGGCTGAATCGACCCCATGGCCATAATGCGGCTGGAAGGATCAGGTCAATTGAGAAATGTAATGACCTCATCGGGACTTGAACCCACGACCTTCCGGCTTGTAGCATAGTGCCTCAACCAACTACGCTACCGCATGCTCCATTAATAATTTAAGATATTATTAATTATAATTACTTCCTGTATACTTTCATGACTACGTATCACGTACTGAATGCAGAAGGTGGATGCATTTGTTTACTCAGAAAAAGATGTCGGAATTACGACATTTATTGATATAAAGTTTGAAAAATCACATCAAATAAATGATTTAATTCAATTAAATTGCAGCATACAGATGCCAATTTGTAGGAAATTATGCCGACATAACAATAAATAAAGAGCGGTTATGGCGGTTACATTTGCAATTTAAAACATAATGAATCAAAGAAATTTTGTGACCGCCTCCGTGGTCTAGTGGTCAGAGTTCCCGGCTACATATCCAGAGGTACCGGGCTCGATTCCCGGCCCTACCAGATTTTCTGAGAAGTAGTGGGTTTGGAACGGGATCAACTCAGCCTCGTGAGGATAATTAAGCAGCTATATCAATGAAATAGCGGCTTCGGTCTAGAAATCCGAGATTAACTGCCGTGGGGATCCGTTACGCTGACGACGCGACACCCTCTATCCGCAAAAGTTGGCACTAACTTCGCAGACAACTGACGTTCGCTTGGTATATATTTCGCTTGCAGACTACAGGTCACCGAGTTCTTTTGGGGGGCGGGGAGAAATACAGAACTTTTAAATAGCGTGAATTAGTTTCTTGGGGCCACTATTAGGCTTCATTAGATTAAGCCACCAAAGAAATTTTTATACACGAAAGAGCCTGAAGGCTACAGATGCAGTTACATAGACAAAGGGTGAGAACATAATCTGAAAGACTGGAGAGAGATCGTTCTCTTCAAGTTGCATTCCGTTACAAATCGAGAGGACGACAAGAATTAGACCTATCAAAACGACGATGGAAAGAACAAGACCATCATGGGATTGACAAGAACAGCCCCTAATGACCTAGCGGAACGAACTTCATAACGATGACACTGTATATATCATCATGAACTTTATGTACGAGTATGTGCACTTTCCTTTAGCACACAGTTTAATACGTCCGTCCCAAACCCACATCATCTCGTGATAGAATTTTATGTGATTGGACTCGACCAAGTTCTCCGATTAAAACGTTGTATACCTTAATCATCTCCTCGTATCTCATCCTCCCAGATTTCATCAAAATGTTGTCACGTAGTCTGGAGTGACCATGGACGAGGTTTTGGATGATTGGATTTATTGACCACTTACATGTACTAACTACGAATAACTATACCATAGCTGATTTCCACGCTTCACAGATCACTAGAGCACACGCTAAGTATTTTTCAGCCCGCAGTGTCTTTACTAGACGTTTCCTGGTAACTGCATCTAACAATGGCTATTCCTCTGCTTCCGTGCTCAAGTCCTCTCCGAACGGCGGCTTCCTTCCAACCGACTATTCTTGTTCCAGTTGTTCTCCTTATACCCCCTCGGCGAGGATCGAGTAGAAAACACCGTTTCCAACAATACGTCTATTGTTGCATGCGTATGTGTTTCAGCGGGAACGTATTTATCGGGCTGTGGTCTAGAAATGTGTCTGGTATAATTTTCTTATCTCGCGGTCCTTGTATAGTAACGGCTATACACGGTACAATATAAAATCTGGCAGAATATAAATCATGAACCTCGTCATCATTTAATTTTCTCAATCCTTCTGTCATTCTATCTCCCCCCCCCCCAGCTCCAAATATTCACTGTTCTCAGACACGGCGCCAGGCATGGCATTTTGGAGCATGTCAGACCTTGCGGCCAGAATTGTTTAACTTTCCATCCGAAATCCAGGCTGGAGTACCACCACATATCGGCTGTCTCTTACAGCTTATTCTACACTTTCCCGTATACACGTATACTTAAAACTTGGGGTTGTCACTTTCATCCGTAACCTGAGGACTCCCCGATCATAGATACAAGGGGCCCTTTTAACATGGCGGTAGCGGAAGCGGTGCTGTATACAGCCCTGTACTTTACAAACCATTCGTAACGAACGATAAAATTAATTTCCGATATCAACACGTACACTCTACTTCATTATTCAATATGTTTTGTGCTCGAAGTGCAATACAGAATATATTGATAGTATTCTTACCATTTGTATCGCTTTATTTCTGGGGGGGGGCAAGCGGTAGCGTAGTTGTTTGAGGCACTATGCTATAAGCCGGAAGGTAGCGGGTTCAAGTCCCGATGAGGTCATCGGATTTTTTTCAATTTACCTAATCCTTCCAGCCGCACTATGGTCCTGGGGTCGACTCAGCCTCTAACAGAAATGAGTACCAAGTATATTCTTAGAATATTCTTGGGGGTAAAGGGCGGCCGGCACGTAGGGCTGATAACCTTACCGCCATCTTTGAGCCGATTGTCTAGAAAATCTGGGAGCCTAGACGTCTCACAACCCTATGGGCCTCCACAGTCTATTACAGTGCTTTACTTTACTTTTTATCGCTTTATTTCTAGTACAAGCGCACGTCACAAACGGAAAAGTCTGCTGGAAGTAACACACTTTATGGCAGTAATGATATAAATGTCAGTGAAGAAATACTTCACAGATAAACGTTCCCATTGCATACAACTTGTGTGGTGATTAAATCACTTAAATAATTCGCCAGTGCCAGGGTAACGAAGTACAAAAATTACAGTTTTGGGATAATGATTTTCAAGAGAAATGACCATCTTATTGGGGAAAAAGTGTATAAAGCTGTATGCCCATTAGTTTCTGAAGATCCGCCTTGTGCACAAGAATACAAACTGCCACTGTCAGTTTGTTCTCTCAGTAAACGGAGGCCATAAGTCACTTGTTCTTCTTGTCACAATCCATTCTGTCGAGGCAAAGAGATAAGAGTCTGCTTGGGCTCGTCGGCTCACACATTTCGCTGTTGGTGACTGCGTTGAGTCTCATGTCCTGTTAATAAAATTGGATTAAAGGTTTATGATAAATGTTTAAAAGACCATTTATGGCCTTGTGAGTCAATATAGCTGAAAATCTGGATTGCGTCCAGCATAATGAGTTATTTTTACTTTATAAAGAATGATTACAAACACTTTAATTATTCTTGTGTCCTATTTTTCTCTAATTTTGGTTCTAAAAAACTAAATAATGTGACATCACGCAGTTATTTCTATTAATAACTATCGTGGCGCCGCATGTTAAAAAGTCGTGTCATTCATTACGCTGCCTATATCGTTTACTGTAGTGTCCTTTTGGTTCATCTCTAACAGACCATGTGTGGTATATCTGTATACATAAAACGCTTACGTAATGTTTCCGCTCTGCGCCAGATGGAACGAGTTCGTGGGAATGCCGATAGAGACGCCACTTGCCGGTTCTATTACGAAAACTGCCGTGCGGGGTATAAATGCGAAGCAAATAACTACAGAAAACGGATAAGAGACTGTATCTCGGCAACGGTGTTCGTGTCAATGGGAGCAGGAAGAAAATTATCACATGGAAATAATCCGCACTTTTCCGGATATACGATCAGATTTACAATTTGGCCTCACCGCTATATCCAAATGAAGCCAATAAGCCAGGATATGAACAATTTTATATTTTAGATTCTGCTGAAGTAACAATAAAATGTCTTGAAAACCAGTTACACCAAGGGTGAGTGGTCGAAGAAATGCAAGATTCGACTAGATACGGTGGTAAGTTAACTCACTATAAACAAATGTATCTAATTGAATTTAATATACGAATAAATAAATAAAATTAATTTATTTTTAATTTAATAACTTGCTACAACGGCTATGTTATGCAGGGTACAGGTAGTTTTATTAGCCCACTTTCTTCATTTTGAAAAAAAATAAATAAAAGTAGGTTTATGGGATCACTTTGCTGTTTGCGTGTCCGTGAAACCAAGAACACCACAACAACTTCTGAATCCCTGAACCAATTTTTATGAAACTCGGTATGTATATCATGACACCTGAGCCCATCTCAACGGCACACTTCATAATCCCTTCCCATAATTCCGTGTATTTTTGTATCACTGGTATCATTGCTAGGCAAAGGCTCGGTAAAATGTATCCTTCTTTCCGTTGCTAAGCAACAGCTCGTAAAACACGAATAACTGTTGGACACCTGTATCTGTGTGTCTGTCTGTGTATCTCCGTACGGTTGCTAGATAACAACGCGGTAAAGACTTTCCGCTGCAACGAAGAACTGTTGAAGGTGTCGTTTTCTATGATGTTCGCGTCGTATCAAAGGAAAGTAAGCAAATTGTTCTTCCTAAAACTTCTTGTTTTTTATTATTTATCATTAATTTAGCTACCTACTAAGAGCGTCGTTGGAAAAATCATAAATAATGGAAATAAAATACACCATATACGGTCTCGTATCAACAATGAAGCAGGCAGGATGGGAGATACAGAGGAAGAAAATGATTTTCTAACATGTACGAGTATGTAACACAAATAAATTAACCGTGCTACTGCAGGCCACTGATGCTTGTTGTGGTGGAAAGTTCATTGGCGCATGTATTTCCGAAGAGCGGTTTCTGTGGGAGGTGGACAGAGGCGCAATCACGTATCACGGTGCTTAAAACAAACGAACCAAAAATTCCGAATTAATTACAAAAAAAAAACACGAGGTATAAAACGCCGAATGCTTCGAATGAATGGAGCAATTACAAGTTGTGTGTCCGGGGGAGGAGAAACGGTAACCGAAATATTTTGAGTGTGACTGTGGATTGTGGATTATACGCCCACATAAAATTTGAATCGCTGTTTAATACAGGTTACTCCACAAGGGAGAATATGCTGTATCCAGAACAAAGCAGTCAAAGGTACCATGAAGTCTTACGAGAGATTTAGCCAAACCTCGAAATAGGAAATGGTATAAGAGAAACTGTAACCAAGCATCATGTTCAACCTATAGGCCTATGTCCACCATTCAGTGAGGGAAATGTCACTATCAGCCCCCAGAAGAGCGCAGTCATACCAATAAATCAGGTCCGTTACAGAGGAAATTCAATTAACATAAGTTAGGTTATGTTGGTTTAAATTCAGTCTGTCTTGTTTGATGTGATTAACAAAAGCAAATAATTAGATGATATGAGTCGATTATAAAAGAAAAGATCGAGCTTCAATCTTTCCGCGGTACTTCTACAGACAAGATTTCTCGATTAGAAGCACTGGAGCTACTGGCAGGTAACTCGTATTTGGTTCTTGAGAAGATTTTAATGAAAAATACATGTCCTGTCATTTGTAAGCAGTAAAGTAACAACTATTCATACCTTTTCAATAACAGATGTTATGTTTATGTTGTCTTGGAGATGTGTAGCATATTAATAGAGTTTACATAGAAGGCATAAATAAACTCCGCGCAGAGGCGGATTCCAAGACCTCCACCGTACCCCTGTGAGTAGTGGGAGGTGACGAAAGGGGAACTCAGTGCCTGGGACTATAATCGGGCCACTCTGTTCCTGGGGGATATAAATGCGGGGACCTGGCCCTCCAGGTTGGGAAGGGGGTATCGAATCTGAGACAGTAAACTATGATCATGAATCTCACGGGACTCGGACCTGAGAATGACTGCGCTGGCGAGGATCAACAGCAATTATATATGATAAACACGTCCTCTCGTCAGGGAGGGTGCCCCACATTAACAAAGCCGCAAATGTCTGACAGTAACAAAAATCTGGTCTTGGGTCCCAGGTGGGTGCTTGACACCAAGAGAGACTGACCTACTGACCGTCGATCGTAATACAACTTTGAGTTTTGCTTAGAAGCCACCATGAAAAGGGGTTTAAAGGAAAAATAGTGAGTTACATCTTAGAACCTATATTGTGCCGAAATGCTTAATCCATTCACGAATATATATAAAGAGAAATAAGTAATTCTAAAAATATTTAAGAACTATTTCCTTGTTCACGTGGCATAATTATATCAACAGAAGTCCAAAAATGCGCTTAAAATATTTCTTCACGTGAGAGGATTCTCTGTTTGAGGTGAAAGATCAACTTGCTGAATATCCTTCTGATATAATTTTTTTTGCATATTAACGAGTATCAGGCTCATCTTTCTGCTCTGTACCCTCCTATAATGCTCAACGGGGGTTCGTGACATGAAATTGCCAAGGCAACGCATTAGAAAAATCATGGCTTAAACCATGCAATTACATAGGTCTGAAAAGTAAGGTAATATTTCCCCCACGTTAAGCACGACGTCCTGATGACGTATGGGGAACGGAAGCAATACTCCACGCATTCTAAATTTCTCTTCTGTATATAGGCGAACAGTCAACTTTAGCTGTTATAGCTCCTGGATAAGGGGATGGGTGGGAACATGTTTCTTTTGAACGTGGTGGCAAAAATAAAAATTTCTGCCTCTACCGGGAATTGAACCACCAGTCGTATAAAACTTAATGAACCAAGTATACTGAGTGGCTATGCCACATCTCGAGCAGTTAGTTTCGGGCTTCTAAACACGAAGACGCGGGTTCGGTCTCCGCCATATATCTTCATGGCCTAGTACTTAATTAAGCATAGGAACGACTTCATTTCATGAGATTGAAGACTTTCAAAGAGGTGAATGTGAAGAGAACAATTTTCTGGGATGTTCCATCGTACAGTCTGATAGAAGTTTACAGAAAATTCGGCAGAACATGCAACTTCCATCCGAGTAAGGAAGCAGCAAACTTACTCTGTTCTCTCCTTCCTTATGCGCTTTATTTATACCCTGCAGACAGAGGCAGTACATTGCTCCGAAACATTGTTTATCTTCTACTAAACTATACGGAGTAAAGTCCCAGAAATTAGCATTTCTTTGCTTCAACAGAAAGTTTATAAGAATGAGCTGATTTAATATTTTCTTTGTACGTCTAATGAATGGAAAATTCAACTGTCACATTGTATAAAATCAATCTGATCTCTCACTTAAGCCATAAATGCAATCTAAAAAGTTGGTAGAGGAAAGTGTGATCGCCACTAAGTGGATGAAAGCAATTACCACTCACCTGAATCTGACAGAAAATCTCGCCGTAAGGCCAACAGTGATAGAGCGCCGGCAGGAACCCAAATGGCGTCACAAACAGACCAATCGCGAGGTCGTTGCTTGCTAGTGACGTCAGTAAGTACCGAGGCTGGGAAACAAAAGAAGGGGATGAAATTAATTACCTTCTACTCTTTCTAGGTAATTATTTCAAAAGATATAGGAAAATGTGTAATTAATTATCCATAGATTAATGTTCATTTTTAATATGTTTGATTATGAATTCAGTATGATTAATTACTTAGGAGCAGAGGTTTAGAACAGGTTCTGTACGCTGACTCTGTAAATGCGGGCGTCTAAAGACCGAATAAATACAAGAATTGCAACGGAATAAACTAAAGAGAATTTCTTGAAATTTAGATGTTTATTAATTGAATATTCCTGCACAGGTGGCGTAGTTTTCACACTTACCACTAGGGGACAATTATATGTAACATTATAAAGTGGCATATAAATCAATTATGGAGGATCGGCGTTACGGACATTGCCCCTTTATTCTGTTTGCCGCCAATCTGATCTATTTTCTCTCTGCACTGGCTATTATTCTTTCCCAAGCAATCTAAATTTCCAGAAATGCTTCCTAAGATATGCGTGCTGCATTCATAGGAGCAGGGGTAGCGCACTCGGTACAGCAAGGGGCTACGGGCTGGACGGCCGAGGGGTCGGAGTTCAAGTGCCAGTAGATGTAAGATTTTTCTCCTCTCAATATCGTTCCGACCCGATCTGAGACCCACCCAGCCTCCTAGCCAACAGGTAACAGAGCTCTTTACCCCGGGGGTAAAGAGGTTAGGGACTGAAAATTACCACTCACCTTGAACCTAGTGCCGAGGTAAAGAATACGAGGGTCTATATACCCACTCCCCCATACGCCTTCATGGCGTAGTACTTAATTAGTTAAACACAGGGATAACTTTACCTTTTTTATTCATAATTCATTATGTGAATGCGGATTTCATTACGAACATTGTAATGAACTGTAATGTGTGCATGTTTTAGTCTTCAGCTTTAATATTATGAATAAACTGATGTAGTCAGAGATTGATATTCAAACAGATCCGTTAAGTATCCCCGGCGAGGCGGTGTAACAATGAAATTATCCGTAACTTCCTACTATGACAATTACGAATTTTGATCACCAACACGATTAAATATTTCATGCTTGTTGGTGTAGTGGTCAGAATTCCTGTCTACAGATCCAGAGGTACCAGGTTCGAATACCGGGGCTACCAGATTTCCTTGAGAAGTAGTGGGTTTGGAACGGGGTCCACTCAGCCTCGTGAGGATAATTAAGGAGCTATTTCAAGGAAATAGTGGATCCGTTACGCTGACCACATGACACTTTCTATCCGCAAAAGTTGGCACTAACTTCGCCGGCAAGCGGCAGTTGCTCGGTCGGTATAGTTTGCTTGAGGACTACAGGCCACGGGGTTTGTTTTGTTTCTTGTTTGGTGTAGCGACTTTCAGGACGTAGCCGGTTCGAGTTTTGGCTGGATTACCCACTAAGATTTTCCCTTGTCTCTCTCACAGATGTCCGGGCAATATCTTAAAATAGACTAATCTATCCTCTTCGTCTTTCTTTACCTATTCACCATTCATCGACACTATATAACCCGTGTGATTGGAACGGCATCATTAATAATATAAGAATCGATAAAAGACTGGGTGGCCCATACCTGAGAATGGATGTATTTGGAATATCTGCGGCTGTTGATGACGAGGACTAGCAGAAGATTGGCGCCAAGAATTCCTGCAGACAAGAGCAGGATGAAGAGTGCCTGTGTTATGTCCCATAAAGTGATGTTCACCTGACTTCCCGACAGGTAGCGCGGGTGAGAGCAGCTGCTGTTATGGAATGGTGGGGGCGTCAGCCACGTTGACTTCTGTTCCATCTTCACACCTCGACCATCCGAAGGAACTTCAATGTTCTGTCACTGACGTCACTAATTCCGCTACGTCATAATGGCAATCGTCTGATGAATTTTTAACATAAAATTATATTTCTTTACAGTTGTTTTCTCGGAAGACAGATTTAAGTATCTCATTATTCAGTATATCGTCAGTTCATATTATAATATAACTTCGTTAATAAGAATTAGGTTCTATCAAAAATTTCTGCATTCAGCGAAGTCTACACACTTCTTTTGATAAAATATACACAAAAGTTTACGCGTCACTGCACACCAAAATAATTCATTCTCTTAGATGCACTGATTTAAACACAGCAGAAGCACTTTCTGGTTTGCTACTACAAATTTTCATCAACGGAAACATTTAATTCAGTGACAAGGTCCGTCGAAACATTCTTTCGTCTTGATGGGAATTTATTACTTATCGTTTCTTGTCCGTGAACACATTAACAAATGAATCTAAACACAGAGTAGGGCTGCAACTCAGTCATACCAACCGTCGCCTTGCTGCCTCTCTTCCAGTTATAAAAGCTGCTAATGTTTTCTGAAAGGAGCATATAATTTAAATCAACTTTATGCGATAATTATCTCTAATAAATACTAGTATATTTAAATTGTAAGAGGAGAAAATATTAACATGATATATATAAATGATGAGCCATGATAGCGAGCCGACATAGCGACTGGCTACGGGCAGGGCGACTGAGGGGTCGGAGTTCGAGTTCCGGCATGGTAAAGAAATTTATCTTCTCCAAATCGTCAAGACCGGCTCTGGGGGTCACCTAACCTCCTATGCAAGCGGCCTCCGCAGTCTAGGGGTAACGTTCCCACCTCATGACTCAAGGTAAGCGGATTCAAACCCGGTGGAGGTTGTGGAATTTTTAAGGGCGGAAAAATACAGGGAACAAGTCGTCCGGGAGGGACTTTAAGCGGTTGGTCCCGTGTCATAGATTTACGGCACGTGAAAGATCCTCATGTCTCTAGGAGACCTCTGAGCAAAATTAGGTAAAGTTTCCGGCCCCAAGTAGTTTCCAATGCCTCTGGTAGATAGGGGGAAGTATCAGGTACCGAGGGCAGACCTCGTTGGCTGAACGGGGCTGATAGCACGCACCAGTACCGGTAGGGTATGGCGACTGGTAAAATATCAAAGAGGGACGTACAATAGACTATTAGGCGCGGTGCATGGGGAATCCCACCCCCTCTAATAATAATAATAAACCTCCTATGCACTGGATACCGGGGGCTCTTTCCCCGGGTGAAAGGCGGCAGGGGCGTGAAGCTGGGGCGTGAAGCTGACTATTCACCTCCAGCTAACGCCGAGATCAAGAGAATGTGGATCTATACATCCGCTCCTCCATACGCCTTCATGACGTGGTGCTTAATTACTTAATCACAGGGAACAACTTCAGAGGAGGTAGAAGAAACATGCATAATGAGGAGTTTCATAATTTATTCTTTTCATCAATTATCGTTAGGCTACAAGAACAAGGAGGAGAAGGGTAGAACATGTAGCACACATGGCGGGTTACAGAAATACAAATAAATATTTTAGTCAAAAGCATGGAAGGAAGACACCGCGTATATGGACGTTAATACTAAAACAAATCTTAAAGAAATAGAAAGTACAGGTGGAGTGGAACCGTCGGACTCAGGAGAGGGTCCAATAGTTGGCTCTTGTGAGAACGGCAATGAGCCTTCGGGTTTCATATAAAGCGGGGCAGTTGAACAACTGTAAGTTTCTCAAGGACTGTGTTGTTTCATGACGTTAGTTATATTGTAATTTCACATACAGTTGTCCGGGACAATTTTTGTAGCGTATGTTCCTACTCAGTGAACTAAAATATAACTGAGTGTGATTGAGGTTTACGCCAAAGATGAAAAAACGTTCTAATTCCAAAATTTTATGAAGTTATGTAGGTATCTATATTTACGAGCTGAGCCCTTCTGGAGGAGCCGCCAATTTTGCAGCTACTCAAGAATTTCCCAGCATTTTATGGAACCCGAAGGTTCATTATCGTGTTCACAGGAGCCCTCCACTGGTCCTTATACTGAGTCAGATCAATCCACTCCATAACATCCCATCCTATCTCCCTAAGATCCATTTTAATATTGTCCACCCACATACGCCTTGGCCTTCCCAGTGGTCTCTTTCTTCTGACTTTCCCACCAATATCCTATACACATTCCTCGTCTCCCCATTCGTGCTACGTGCCCTGCCCACCTCATCCTCCTTGACTTGATCATTCTAATTATACTTGGAGAAGAGTACAAGTTATGAAGCTCCTCATTATGCAGTTTTTTCCAACCTCCTGTCACTTCATCTCTCTTCGGTCCAAATACTCTCCTCAACACCCTGTCCTCAAACACCCTCAGTCTATGTTAGGTACCTACATATGTGTCCGAAAGTGGAAATTAGCATAAAACAGGAATCAAAAATTAAAACTGCAAACTAAATTTTGCTACACAAGGAAGGAAAAAACAATAAACACTAAAATTAAGAAACAACTGAATGTTTTCAATAGAAGTAATGAAATTGTAAAATCCATATCATTCAGAATTCCTGGGTTTTTTACTCTGTCCACTGTCCTGTATTCTAGAAGCTAGTGTTTTCTACCTTCTAAAAAGACACAGAAATTCTGAGTACTATACACCATTATCAGAACCCTTTAGAATCTGTTGGAAATATCACGTTTTACGAATGCATGATAGAGGAATCCAAAAGAAAATTTTAACGTTTAACCCGATAAGACGAAGAAAGGCAGGGAGCCCACGTTTAAGACGGGGGACAGACGACCTTTTAAAGAAGGCGGAACAGACCAAGCGTATGCTGATGGTCTATGTTCATTATCGTCCGCAGAGGACGCGGAGCATAATTTGTTTCGTTATTTCTGTGGAGCAGTACCACGTACAGCCAGTCAAGATCTGCTCGAAAGAAAGTCACGAATTGTTCCTGAAGGTTTGCCTGTTTTAGCGAATTTCATTAGTGGACTATCCGCTCGGCAAGTAAACAGAGAGAGACAGAGAGAGCCGGACGGAGATTGCAGGTCCTGCCATCTACTAGAGGACGACAAAGCTGCCTCTAAATCAATTTCGAAATTCGAAAAGTCGCACGAGCGAAAATTGGATTAGGATTCAGTCACCTTTCTAGTTCTATCAGAACAATCGAAAAGATTGTCACTTCCTTCTTTCTTTCGTTATCTTTTCTGTTTTGTGTGCTGTCCTTTCTCGTTTGCATCTACTTTTATCGTCATTCTTCAGTGTCACCGTACTTAATGGCATTATTATTTGAATGTCTCCAATCTTTTCTTATTTTAGCTCCCATTCTCAGTTTCGTTTAGATGTTTTCAGAAGAGTCTTTGAGGTTATTCCAATTTGCAGTTTTTCCTCATTTTGTGACCTGACAAATGATTACCAAGCATTTCAGACACACACTGTGGGCTATAATGCACCTTCACGCATGCCCACAAATTAAAGGATGCATGTGATAATTAAGAGGGGGCACACGGTAGCGTAGTTGGTTGAGGCACTATGCTACAAGCCGGAAGGTCACGGGTTCGAGTCCCAATGAGGCGAATTTTTTCAATTGACCTAATCCTTCCAGCCGCATTATGACCCTAGGGTCGACTCAGCCTCTAACAGAAATGAGTACCAGGAATCTTCCTGGAGGGTAAAGGGCAGCCGGCGCGTAAGGCTGACAACTTCACCGCCATCTGTGAACTGATTATCTAGAAAATGTGGGAGCCTCAACATCTCACAACCCTATGAGCCTGCAAGGCATGTTACAGGGATAGCTTTACCTTTATGTGATAATTAAGGAAGAATGAATATTTGCTAATAAGGAAAAACTTATCGTTTTGTTCTCACCCTCGTCCAGCAAACGATAAAACAACAGAGTCCTCTTTATATTACTGCTTTAAATGACACAGAGCCCTGATTAGGGGTTTCTCTTTCGATATCATGGGTTCATTTACATTCAGAAATAACTGAGAAATGATCAATAGTTTAGAAATTTAGTATGGCTTCTAGGCCGAGTGACCTACAAGGCATCCACCTTTAGAGTACAACCCAAGTGGACTCAGCACTCAAAATCCCTATACAGAAGCTGTCCAATTCTCTTTCCTTCATCACGTCAAGGCTGGCCCTAGGGCACTGTGAAAGTTTCCGTCGAAGATAAACCATCCACATCGTGAATATGACCACTCCCACCCAGTGTCCAAGTTAAGAATCTATCTATCTATCTATCTGCCCGTCTCGCTCTTTCCTGTTGCTACCACTTGGAGCATTGGGCATCCGTGAAACGCTCCGTGGACACCTTGGACGGGGGATCGGCCCATCGCTAGGCTACCTACACAAACACAGAACAAACGCAGACAAACATTCGTGCCTTGAGTGGGATTCGAACCCACGATCCCAGCGTTTGAGCGTGCTAAAGCATTTTATGCCTTAGACCACGTGGCCGCTGTGATCGACTCCAAGTTAAGACTACATGGAGTAAACCTCCACTCTCCCTTATCTTTTGATGGCGTGGTTAGACTTCGCAGCTGAGGCTGCACAAGCTGGATGTAAGGAGAGTCCTCTAGTTGAGAGGATGGGATACAGCTGACTTCTGGTGTTTATCTGGGGCTGAATGATAATTCCATCAAACCGGGCGACATCGGGAACACACGGCTGTGGTCTTTCCTTATTGATTCACTCATGTCCTGTTCAGCAACTGGGCAAGGACCTGATTCTCTGATTGAGTGGTAACGACGCAGCATGGTGAAGGGCACACTTAGGTATTGGCAGATAATGCCACTCTAACTGCCCCATAAAGTGATAGCAACTACGGGTACATGCCAGCCAAGCTCTTGATGATAGAAATGGTTGTTCACCGCCATGTTATGAAAATGCGAAAATGAGGCACGGTAAGATTGACACATGACGTAGGAAAGCAACGGATGTTCATTCATTTTAAAGTTGTAAGTTCATGGGAAGAAAGTATAAATACTGTGATTTATAGAAAAGCCGGGTCGAGAAATTTCCACTTTTTTTTTAAATTTGCATAGGGGGTTGGGGGTGGAGTCCAGCTGGGTCCACTCGGCACGGCGGCCACTGATTGGTCTATTGTACCTGCCCCGGGTGATTATGATAATGGAGAATTTGGTGGAATGAAGATTGGCAGGTGAAACCGAAGTACTCGGAGAAAACCTGCCTCAACGCCACTTCTTCCGCCACAAATCCCACTTGACCAGACCCGGACTCGAACCTGGGCCACCGCGGTGGCATGTGTTTCGGTGATGACGAAGAGGTAGAAACGGAGGTGCGGAATTGGCTCAGACAGAAGTCAAAATACTTCTATGTTGTGGGTTTCGACGCACTGGTAAAGCAATGGGACATGTGTATCAGTGTTGGTGGAAGATATACGGAGAAATTTATGTTTTTTCGAGGTTCGAATATCACATGATCTAGGTTTTATATCCATTTGTGATCCATTTACTGACTCTCCCTCGTATATGAATGGTAAGTTGGTCAATAGGGCTGAGGGTGTGCTACATGCCCTGCCCACCTCATCCTTATTGACTTGATCATTATAATCGTATTTAGCGAAGAGTTCAAGTTATGAAGCTCCTCATTAAGGATTTTTTCACCAGCCTATTATTATTTCATCCCTCTTGGGTCCACATATACCCCTCAGCATCATGCAATTTTACATAAGAATATAAATTACACAGAAAGATCTAATGAAACCCTTTACAGATGAAATTATGAGATACAGAAGAGCATAATGAAACATAATCCGAACTGATAATGAGATTTCGGGAGACCAAAAATGTGATGGGCCATTCACAGTGGCCGAACGGTGTAAGGCAAGAACCATCTTCGCCAGCTCGAAAGCTGGGGTCATGGGTTCGAGTCCCACTCGCTGCATGGATGTCTGTGTGCGATTTTCTGTATTTATGTTGTCATGTTTAGGTAGCGGCCTTACGATGGGCTGATCCCCTGTCCAAGGAGTCCTATCTACTGCGTATAGGATTAAGAAACTGAAAAAGCAGCCAAGGTCCGAAGGGCTGTAGAGCCATAGAAAGAAGTATGATAGTTCCATTCATACATAAGCCGCTGTTGGCCCACCTAAGCATGACTGACCTAGGTTCCGTAACAGACGCGCACGCTCAGCCTCGTCGGTGTACCCTCTTTTAGTGAAGCATCGTTAGACTGCCTAAGGAACTGAAGGGATAGGCAGTGAGCTCAATTCCCGTCACAGACTTTGCTTTGTGACGCTAGGGGCACGCTGAAAGCCCAAGTCCGCACGAAGTGTCATGCATCAAGCTCTCGTTACCATAATCTTGTTTCTTGTTGCGGTACAAGAATGTGCTCTCACCGGACTCCACAGTGCGTGGACTCGTAATGGGGTGTCCATGTAGGGCATCTGCTCCTAGAAAATCGATTTTTGCTGTACGTGAAAGCAGAATGTTCGGATGCCAGGTGTATTCTAATCTAGAAACACATACAGGCATTACTAACATTTTCTTTTTCTTGGCACTACAACCCCAGTGGGCCTAGGCCTATCTCCATGAACTTCTCCGTTCACTTCGGTTATTCTAGATCTTACACATTCGGTAGGACTCCTTGGGCAGGTTATCAGCTCGTCGCAAGGCCTCTACCTGTACACAAACACAGAAAAACGCACACACACAAACTAAACATCCATGCCCTAAGTGGGATTCGAACCCACGATCCCGGTTTCCAAGCTAGCGAAGACAGTACATGCCTTAGACCGCTCGGCTATCGTGACCGGCCTTACTAATATATATGGTGTTATTTTCTTCATTAGGACAACGAACGAACAGACTTACAAACAGGGAGCTCTGTGTGTCCGTCCCCTCATTCAATCGTGGGTATAAACATAGACATTAACTGACCGATTTCCAAAACAAACTCGGCTTAATTATCATGTAATTTCCCTAGTAACAGTGTGCCAATGTAAGCGTTGTCGCGTGAACGTATTTACAACGATCACCCAGACAACGATGCATACACTGTTCTTATTGTAGCAGAAACATAATTACCGAGCCGTTGTCTCGCAACAGACGTCTCTGTTGTGCTTTTCTGACTGCACACTTCCGGTTTTCAGGCTGCAAGTCACAGTATTTTCCATACATTTCAGACGACAATATGACAGGGGACAATTCAGACATATTTACAAAGAAATGTTCTCCCGTAATGACGCCTACACAATTTATGACGTACCCTGGTTCGTTCAGTACGTGGACTCTAGTAGCCTGCTTCCTCCTTTCTCAGGGTATAAAACTGATTCTATTCTGAAGATGAAACCTCCGAAACGTTGATACGTATCGACCCACATAATCGTATTCTTGACTTCCTAAGCAGCAGAATATTTATCCGTTTTTTTTTTGTTGAGAAAGCAGGACATTAAAGGATAACGGATGCCGTGACACCCCTGTATCAGTGGCTTATGCTTGGACAAGAGGATAGCCGGAGAAATACGAGAGAGAAGCCATATCTCAAGTCAACATGCTACGTATATCATAAAACAAGAAGACATTTTGTGCAGTGGCGTGCTGCACGTTTCCAGTCGGAAGGGAGCACTCTGAACTGGCCTGAAAATGAGCCAACCTCACAGGCCTAAGTGTAGCGTCTTCTGTGTGCTTAATAAAATTTATTATCATGATTTCATAGGATTTATGAGCAATATCAATCCATTGAATTTCACCTTTATCCCATTTTATTTTATATTAAGTAGAATTGTTCTTATATGTTTGAGTTCGGTCACGTTTCACAGATGAACTCATAACGTCATCTTCCCAGCCTCCCTCGCAGAGCCCAGCTCTCGACTGACTGCTTACTTGGAACTGCGGAATTCAACTGAATGAAGACCAAGAATACGTTACGAGGAAAATTGTGACAGAACATCGGAAGACGCGCGTCAGTCCATGTTCGGAAACTAAAATGCTCGAATTTAATTTAAATGCACAATATGATGGGGGAAAAGTGAATTTCATAAAGAATACATGACTCAAAATGGTATAGTATTCAGGTCATCCTAGTTTAATATCAGTCAGTTATTGAATAAAGACGCCACTGAAGGCCGTCTCGTAACTTCCACGCCTTTCTACAAGCAGCAAGACACTGTCAGCTCGCTGTTGCATAGTTTTCGCGCAGTGGCACAACATGTCAATGTTTCGGTGTTCACACATTCTCAGGCTTGCAACTCTGAAGTAGGTACCAGTTCTTCTCTGTTCAGACAAGGCTCCAAGTTCGCAGCATTTCTTTACACGGAGGGGGGAATAAACAAGAAAGATTATGTCTTCAGCGCATGCGTGACTGAGATCTGGAGCTCAAGACACATACGAGTAAAAAGTGTTTCGTTTTAGCAGGACAAGAAAAATACAAAACATTTGAAAAAGTGAAGGGGCCGGATTCCATGGGCAAGTATTTTCTACTAAATTTTACACCACATTAAACTTCAGCATAAAAGAATAAATAAGAATCGAAAAAGCTTCATTTTTGCAGTTTTTCAATAAATGTGGATAATTCTTTTTTTTTTCGTTTATAGCATTATTTGAGATTGCTCAGTAGCAATAGCGATGGACTATGAGCTGAACGGCAGGGGTTCGATTTCCAGCAGAAGAAAGAATTGTATTTCTTATCCACAGCGTCCAGACCG
>NW_019734310.1:277350-299898 GCF_002891405.2 Cryptotermes secundus
AGCTAGGCCTCCACTCACTCATAAGTTTCAGAGCGTGGTGCTTAATTAATTAAGCACAGGGACAACTATACCTTTTATAGTATTACCACAGGATGCTGAAATATGCAACAAAGAGTCTCGCTTCTGAACTGTGTGTTAGAGTTAAAAGTCATCATAATCATCATTATGTCTTCAAGTATCATGCCTGCTGAGACCGGTTATGGTTGTTACAAAACAGAATCGCCCCATCGTTTCAGGGCCTTCTCAACTATCTTTTTCCTTTTGGTTGATGTCACTACAAGATCTTCAATGGAATTTCTTAGAGCCTGTTCTGTCAACGGATGAGCTATGAGTAAAATAATAATATAACAAACAAAAATACTTATATTCAGAATTATGTTTTGAGAAACAAAACCTAAGTTTTCAGAATGTGACATGGAGTGATTTAAAACGAAAATATCAATTAGGTTTTAACTTTCTATCATTTTCTGTTAAATGTAAAAGAAAATTTAAAAGAGTAGAAAATGAAAGTTGTTTACTTTTATCAATATTATGGTGAAAATTTTAACTTGGACCCCCAAAAAATCGGCAAATCCCTGCCCCCCAAAATTTATGACACATCTGATATGTGCGAAAATTTATAAAATTCTTATCGTATCTAGTAACGCCCTGAAACTTTTAACAAGTATTTCAATGTTCGCATCAGAACCAGGTTCACAGATTATTTAAATGAGATGCATCCGTTGAAGGAGACATGTGAAGTTGTCCCTGTGTCTGAACACTGACATTAGGCTGTAAGAAATCATGGACCCAAGTCTCAGCTCCTTCCAGATGTCAACATTAGGTGGAGAACACTGGTTACCTTTATACTCTTGCTTACGGGTTCGATCCCGGGTCTGGTCAAGTGGGATTTGTGGTTGACAAAGTGGCGCTGGGGCAGGTATTCTCCGAGTACTTCGGTTTCCCTTGCCAATCTTCATTCAACAAATTGCTCCACAATCACCCTCACCTATCATCTGGGACTGGTACAATAGGCCAGAAGTGGCCGCAGTACAAGGGACTTAGTCCCACCCCATTAGCAATAAAAAAAATATACTCTTGCCACTTGGGTGAGCTCTCAGGTTATCCATGGAGCTGACATCTGTGTGAGCTTCAGAGACTGGCCTTACGTCCAAGCCCCAGCCAGTCACATTGCTAACTAAGCTATTCAATTGATTCTATGGACTATGACTGTTGCTCAGCCGATCAAGAAATATTCCTCCTTCTATTAAAGCAGAAAGTCTGTCAGATACTAACTCCATGGAGCTAAGCCCTTCTTGAGCAGCCACCTGTCGCTACACCACTCAGAAACTTCCCAATATTTTATGGCACCCGAATGCTCAATACAGTGTTAACGAGAGCCCTTAACAGGTCCCTTTCTAGAGTCATATCACACCACACCATCATATTTCTACAACATCCGTCTTAATGTTATCCTCCCACTTACGTCTAGATCTTCCTAGTGATCTTTCTTTCTGGCTCTCTAACCAAAATCCTATATGAATTCCTCTTTCCCCCATGCATGCTAGATGCCCTGCCCATCTGATCGTCCTCGATCTTGATAATTCTAATTATACTTCGCGAGGGGTACATTTTACGAAGTTCCTCATTATGCAGCTTTCTCCAGCCTCCTGTCACTTCATCCTTCTTCGGTCTAAATGTTCTCCCCATAAAGTGAGGAATCAAATTTCGAATACGTATAGAATGGTTGAATGAATATTGTAAATTTAAAGATTTTATGCATGAGGTAGGAAGATAGAAGATTCTGAAGAAGTTGGTAGCAAGCATTCCCCGAATTTAATTTAACCCCAGATATAATTTTGTGTTGCTCATGTTAATTTCCATGTACCTGCTTAGTGTGAAACGAAACGCGTGCAAACAAGACTCTTTCTTTCGTTCTTGAATGTGAAAAAAAAAATCAAAGTAATACTTGTAGGCCAACAGCACATATGAGTGGACAGTAAACTGTACTTCTTTTAATTTCGAGACATCGGCTTTGTGGGACAATAACAATTTACTGCGTTTTATTTGTCAGGGGTGCGCAAACGCGTTTCACTCTGACCCGTTTTCCAATAAATCGCCATTTCTGTCACAACACTTGGGCTACAGACGTCAATCAGTGATTGTCATCTGAGACACAAAACCGGGCTACAGATTCGTCCTCTTTGTCAAGTGAAAGAGATTACTTTATTTCAACTCTTTCTAAGGAGCTCCCTGTCTGTCTCCCACTGCAGCTTCGCATCCAGACGGTCTCGGATCTGAATTTCGGCTGGTATATCGTCTATCCTAAGTGAAACGGGGAGTTTCATGGAGGTAGGCCTAGGCCCAAATTGGGGCTGTAGCGCCACAGGAAAAAAATATCGTCTATCCTGGATAAGAATTTGCACAGTTTTATTGAATCTCTATCCCAAAATGCTGGAATAATATTTTAGAATGGGCCACAAAAGCGACCTAACACGTCATCATTCACACAATCATCTCACCATCCTACTTTATGTAACTTTATTTCCCATTTTCTCCCTTTCAAGAAGGAGACGCTATGGCCTGTACCAATTCAGAATTAATTTCTGAAAACGATACTCTCACAAACAGTTGGTACGACTATTCGGTGATGAATCTGACTTATCACAAGACCCTTACCAGTATAGGAGAACATAATACAGACGCCACAAGACCTCTACCAGTATAGGAGAACATAATACAGACGCCACAAGACCTCTACCAGTACAGGACAACACAATACAGACGCTCTACTAGTACAGGACAACACAACAACAGACGCCACAAGACCTCTACCAGTATAGGACAACACAATACAGACACTCTACCAGTACAGGACAACACAACACAGACGCCACAAGACCTCTACCAGTATAGGAGAACACAATACAGACGCCACAAGACCACTACCAGTACAGGAGAACACAACACAGACGCCACAAGACCTCTACCAATACAGGACAACACAATACAGACGTCACAAGACCTCTACAAGTACAGGACAACACAATACAGACGCTCTACCAGTACAGGGCAACACAACACAGACGCCACAAGACCTCTACCAGCACAGGAGAACACAATACAGAGGCCACAAGACCCCTACCAGTACAGAACAACACAATACAGACGCCACAAGACCTCTACCAATAGAGGAGAACACAATACAGACACCACAAGACCTCTACCACTACAGGACAAGATAATACAGAATAAATGCAGATATACGTCCAAGCCTGCAGTGGATTCGAAAACGTGATACTTGTGTCTACGAGGTGGATGACCTTAGACTACACAGAACTGTGATCGGCAGCNACGCCACAAGACTTCTACCAGTACAGGACAACACAATACAGACGCCACAAGACCTCTACCAGTAAAGGAGAACACAATACAGACGCCACAAGACTTCTACCAGTACAGGACAACACAATACAGACGCCACAAGACCTCTACCAGTAAAGGAGAACACAATACAGACGCCACAAGACTTCTACCAGTACAGGACAACACAATACAGACGCCACAAGACCTCTACCAGTAAAGGAGAACACAATACAGACGCCACAAGACTTCTACCAGTACAGAACAACACAATACAGACGCCACAAGACCTCTACCAATAGAGGAGAACACAATACAGACACCACAAGACCTCTACCACTACAGGACAAGATAATACAGAATAAATGCAGATATACGTCCAAGCCTGCAGTGGATTCGAAAACGTGATACTTGTGTCTACGAGGTGGATGACCTTAGACTACACAGAACTGTGATCGGCAGCTTCCTAACCTGTGTAGTTAAAACGGCGTCAGTAATCAGAAAATGGGGTACTTCACAAGCCCCAAAGATTATTTTTGTGTGTATTTTTAGCACATTTTCCTTATTTTTAAAAACGAAAGGAAGCTAATGAAATCATCTGGCTGTCTATCTGTGCATCCGTTCTTGTCTGTCCATCTGTCTGGGCATCCCCTTCAATTTTTGTTAGGACGGCTTTTGAGATGAACTTGCTGTCTGTGTGTCCCCTTTTAATGCTGCTAGGCAACGGGTCGTCTATATGTCGGTGTCCCCCCCCCCCTTCTAATTTTTCGTTTTCTCTGAAGTCCGTATCGTATCAAATTGGGCGTTAGATCTTTTCAGAACTTCTTGTTATGCATGAAGTGGTCTCGAAATGTGAGCCCAGGTGTCACAGGAGGAACAAAGGTTGATATCATAATTGTGAGAACCTCAAGACCTCACACATGTGAAAAGCGTGGCCTTAGAATCCGAGCACGACATCAGATATGACATGTATAGGTACGGAGCACAAACGAACTCGCTAATAACGAATACCGTCGACCAACGAACGGTTCTTAAAACAAGAAGAAAAGGAATGCTTTATCACGTAGCAACCCGGCAAACATTTCGTGAGATTCGTACCAATGCGGGTCACGGGGACATGACAGGGTGAATTCTAATCCCTTCAGACGTCGGATTCTCCTAGAGCGGCCTCAAGCACCGAGCAACTGCACATCCTTTTGCCTTCTTCTGGGTCTTCCCTCGAGGCAACAAAAATACCTCATAAAAGTCAATGTTGATTATTCCTTGTTCGGGATGCTAATGCCCTGGTTATCTTAACTGATAACAATGATATGTGTATCATGCCCTTGGAAAGTATTACTCGCAAGCCGGAAGCTTGTAGTAGTATTAAGACACTATATTATTAGAACTGGCTATTGGCTGGCTGTCAGGGGGTTCGATTCCCAGCAGAGGAAAGATTTTTATCGACTCCACAGTGTTCAGATCGGCTCAGCGGCCCACCCAGTCACCTATCCAATAGTTACCGGGGTCTCTTCCCATTGGGGTAAAGCGGCAGGGGCGTGAAGCTGACCACTCACCGCCATCTAGTGCTGAGACCAAGAATGGTGGAGCTCTAACTTCACTCCCCCATACGTCTTCATGGCGTGATGCTTAATTAATTAAGGCACAGGGACTTCACCTTTTACTTCTTACCTTTATCAATCCTTTGATTAATCATATTAAGCCTACAGAGGAAGTGATCTGGAGCCGGGATGATTCAGTTCCAAGTATTGGTGTTCTGTTCTCGAAAGAGGCAAGCGATTTTTGCTTCTGTACAGTCTTAAGACAGGGTCTGGGGGCACGAAGCCCCCTAGCCAGTAGGTGACAGAACGTTTGAATCGGAAGTACTCGTACAAAGGCCGGGGCGTGAAGCTGGCTACGCACCTCTATCTAGTTCTGAGGGTAAGAATGCACCCCCTAAATATATTTATGGCGTCGTTTTTAATTATGAAAAAAGTTAAGTTGTCCTTGTGCTCGACGAATTAAGCACTACGCCATGAAGACGTATGGGAGAGTGGATCTATAGATCCACATTTGCTTCACCTCGGCACTGGTTGGGAGTGAGTGATCAGCTTCACGCCCTTGCTGATTTACACCCGGGAAAAGAGCCCCCAGTACCCACTGGGTAGGAAGTTAGGTGGATCCCAGAGCCGGTCTGGACGACGTGGAGAAGAGAAAATTCTGGACCCTACCGGGACTCGAACTCCGACACCTCGTCGTCCATCCCGTAGCCAGTCGCTATCCCGATCTTTTTAAATTTACCTTTAAAAGAAAAAAATAGAGAATTTTCACAAATGCAAATTTTTGTCCCCAATTACATATGTATTTAGGCCAACAATTTCCACGTACAAGACGATAACCAATCAATGTCTACATCTCTAATTGCGTGATGTGTAAGATCAAATGTTTTAAGCACATAATCACCTGCTTTTTTTAATATTCCATCTTGTTCTTTCATTCTTCTGCTACACTTATATTTTTCGCAGCCTGTCTAATCTTATTATTTATTCACTGTCCTTTGTTTATGCTATCGGTTAATTCACGTTTCACCTTCAATCACCGGACCAATAACCAAAGAACTAATTAATCAACTAACTCCATGAGGCACTATGCAGAGAAATTAATTGTCATCAAACTAGTCTGTCGCATGTTCGGGTAAATTGCTTCTGGCTTTCGCCAGCATAGTCATCCTTGGTTCCGGACCCCGCGGGACCCACAGCCATATTTTTTCTGTCTCGCGAACTGAGACCAGTTCTCCGTTAAGCTGGTGAAGAAATTTCTAGAATTTTATGGAATCAAAGGACTCGCCACCGTATTCGCAAAAGCCGGTCACTGGGCCCTGTCTTGAGCCAGATAAATCCTGTCCACATCATTACTCCGTATTTCTTTAATATCAGTTTCGATAAACTAATAACCTGCCATCAACACGTAAAATTCACAACTGATCTTTTCTGTTCAGGTTTTACTTAGATTTTTTTTTTATTTTCTCATATTTCCCAAGCGTTCTGCATTCCCAGCCACACTTACAAGTATTATTTATTTTCTTCTTTACTTATATACACTTGCGCACAAGTTGACTTTCCTATGCCCTGCCGCTTCACCCATTTCCTTGCAGCACGCAGCTCCTCACGCTCATAACATCTATTCACATTCCAGACACACGCTCTGAAGACAGCAACAAATAGAGACGCACTTCAAGTCCAAACTACAAAAACGTCCGTAAAATCCTATGATCCAGAAAGCCGTGCTTCTAGAAGCAAATTGACTTAATCTTTCGTTTCGTGAACCCGCTGTGTTCTATTTTACAACGTACAATAATTTAGACCGAAGAGGGATGAAGTGACAGGAGGCTGGAGAAAACTGCATAATGAGGAGCTTCATAACTTGTACTCTTCAAAAAACATAACTAGTATGATCAAGTAAAGGATGGGAAATGCATGAAGCACGAGTATGTGAGGGGAGAAGAGGAATAGATACCGAGTGTTAAGGGGAAAGACAGAATTAAAGAGACCACTAGGAAGACCTAGACGTAGGTGGAGGATAATATTAAAATGAATATTAGATAAATATGATCTGGTGGTACTGACTGGATTCATCTGGCTCAGGATAGGGACCAGTGGTAGAGTCTTGTGAGAAGGGTAATGAATCTTCAGCTTATATTAAATGTTGGGAAGTTGTTGAGTAACTGAACAACTGGTGGCTTATCAAGGAAGACTCAGCTCCATGGAGGTAGTTACAACATCCAACAAACAACCAGGGACTTGTGTTCAATATATATCGACTCACATCAATGGATATCCATTCCTTTTTCATTTAACGAAGTTTATTTGCCCAAATTTGTTATATATAATCAAATGACAAATTATACGATAACAATGAACAAGCCAAGAGTTGGGATAGTTTAGTCGGAATAGCGACGGGCTACGGGCTGGACGGTCCAGGTTCGATTCCCAGCCGTGCAAGATTTCTTCCATTCTCCGCAGCGTCCAAACCGACTCTGAGGCCCAGCCAGTCTCCTATACAATGGGTACCGGGGGCGTTCTCGATGACGGTAAAGCTACCGGGGCGTGAAGCTGACAACTCATCTCCATCTAGTGCCGAGGTGAAGAAAGGTGGCGCTATACCTCCACTCCCCCTTATGTCTTCATAGCATAGAATTTATTTATAGCAGTCGCTCGGTCGGTACAGTTCGCTTGCGCGCTACAGGACGCGAACATTATGGAAAGAATGAAAATTTTAATTCAGGCGGTATCCAAGGCAGGACTCGAAATAGGTAACATCAGAATGCGAAGCAAACACCCACGGAAAGGGGAACTCACACCACACATCATTCGTTACAGAGGCCCGGTTAACGAAGTGTGTCAATGGAAATGATTCTCTGTTATTGGATTTCAATCAGGAATCGTATTCGAATTAGCCCGTAAAAGTGATGTATGGAGTCGATACCCGCAGAGGCAAAACTAAATGAATGCATTAAAATTTAGTAAGTCAAAATCCAACGCATAATTAAGTAACAAGCAGAAGACCATAAAACCGCCTATGACACTGATGTGTCCATGCAAGTCTGTAATTCATGTCAGTATCAAGTGTACGCCATTCCAAATATGAATTTAAATCACAGCAAAGTGATTAACAATTGTCCCATTTGTATTGAAGTTCGCAATAACTAAATCACTGCTCTTGTTTGTGTACACAGAAAATGTTATTTAATTTGACCCAAAGCAGCCGAATACGATCAACTCAGCCATGTTTTATACAATCCGCTCCCTGGAGGGAGGGGGGGCGTTCGTATTTATTGGCCCACAATTCCACAGTGCAATAACAAATGACACGCTATTTCCACAATTATGTAACCCCCCAAACGCATACAAAAACAGGAGGTCACCTTATCGAAGTGACATAATACAAACAAGCGTGCAATGAGTTTATGTATGGTCACAAGAACATAAGCATAAGCACCCTTTGTGGGCACCAACGCCGCATACATACCAAGAATACAGAGAAGTTACAGTATTAGGACAATACATGAAATCCTTTCACCTCTCCAACATCTCGCTTTTTCTTGTTGGGCGACCGTAACTGGGTTTACAGTACAAAACCGATCTATGCCCGCATCGATTTCTTTTCCTGCAAACCGTCTGATGCTTAAAGTGACTACTGGCTGCTTTACGACTGCAAATAATTGCAAGCAATTCTGGGAAGAACTAATAGCCTACTTTCCTTGCATACAACGCGGACCGCAAAGACACCACCCCGTCCAATAGCTCTTCTATTGTTGCTTGCGTATTCGTTCCCGCGGAAACATGTTTATCCAGCCGTTACCTAGCAATTAATGGGGAGGATACATAGACACAAGGGTGATATTATAAGCCTCTTTTAGTTTTTCAAAATAAGGAAATTAGGCTGTAAAATGGTGGAAGGCAGTAAGGATAATGTTGTATAACAAATAAGAAATTGTATTATTTCAGTGCAAATTATTTAAAATAAAAGAAGAAAAGAATTTGACAAAAAAAGGGGATGTACTGAAACAGGTTTCTGAATCAAGCGGCGTATGGCTACTTCGGGATTCGGAAACTGAAACTGTATAAAATTATTTTATAAAACAGGTTATATGAGGGAGAAGGCGAAAGCTCTAGATCGCATTAAGTGGAGGAATTGTTTTGGAAGAGACTGTGGACCTGTCGTCTGACAGATTACTGATGATGATGATGATGATGATGATGATGATGATGATGATGATGATGATATGAGGGAGTGGTAAAGGTAAAGTTGTCTATACGCCTAACCACCACGTCATAGAGGAGTAAGGGAAAATGAAGGTCGACCTCGGTCAATTCTTAACAACTGCAATTGGGGAGCTGGGTGGTTAGCTTCACGCTTGGGCGATCTTGCCCTCACGGAAGCTATAGGAAACTCTATGGGCCCCAGTTATGGTCAAGAGGAAATTCTACCATTCGTCAGCAATCGAATCCAGACCTTGCAAACCGAAGCCAGTTTCCATATTAACTGGGCTATCTTCTCTAAATGCAAAAATAGAAAGAATGGCTACGGGGAGGTAGCATATATACGTAACACTGATAACACAGCCACAGAGGAAGATACTGAAAGTTTATAAAGCCGGGAAATGGAACAACTTGGCATAAGAGAAAGAAGCAGCCAAGACGCACAAGAAAACATAAGTCTGGCGAAAAGGAGATGACGAGGGAATAACATACGGACAGTAAAATGTAAATCGGTAAAAGAAGTTCTGGCTCCGAAACGTCGGTTAACACAATTTCTACACGGAGCCACATCCCACAAGACGGCTTCACAGTCACCGTCGTGAAAATCTCAAATATTAAAAGTTCTAGGAAGACCTAATGACCTACTTTCCTTAGATGCGACACGTACCGCATAGAAAACGATGCCTCAAGTTATTTATTGTCGCCGAAATGGGCTTACCGAGCCACTGTCTTGAAACAATAAGAGGTAATTAGGCAGACACACAGATTCTTCTTTGTTACGACACGGACTGTACAGAAAACGAGTCCAACAATTCTATCGTTGCGTGTGTATTCGTTCTCATAGTAACGCTTCTACAGAGCCGTTGCGTAGCAACGATAAGGGGATATACATATATACATATACATATAAACAGACTGAGTGGTTGTATTTATGAAGTACGCCGTTGAGATTGGCTCAGGTGCCAAAAAGTAGGAGAAAATCACAAGCAATAATTTAGGAAATAAATAAACTGAAATTAATGAAAGCTGAAGTAGAGAAATTTCACCAAGGCAAGAAATCAGTCGTGACGGAAATTCAGGATCAGACAGAAAGAACTACATGAAATGTAGCTCCGATCATTACGTATAGTAGAACAGACGAGAAAATGAAAAATATATGGTCCTATCCATACAAAACGAAAGCAGAAACTGTAAGGTAAGCTGCACACCGGCATGCGTCAAGACATGTAACAGTCAAGACAAAATGTCTGCAACATGACGCAAAGAGAGGAGCACAGTTGAAACGAACGAGAATATGAAAACCGCCGCACACCGGTCTGAGTCATAATGCTAACATCAGGGTTCATGCTGACGAATCACGAATGATGCAAGACTCCGTCTTTTGTCTCAGGTCTTGACGCTTATCTTAACGCAGTTGTGCGGCAGTTATTTTCTTCCTATTGGTCCCAGAGCTCCCTGTTCGAGGCTAGGAGCTGAGATTCGGCTCCTGTCACAAAGGTGCTCCCCTACTTGTCAGAGGACTCACCCGCGACTCAGATTTATGGCCAGGATTAACAACGGACCTTTGTTCGACAATTTTAGTTTGCCAGGAAATGAAGTTCCTATCCAGGCATTCGTTATGAACTATAAAATTTTCATATTTTTTAAAAAAGTTTATTTTTTAAGTCACTCTCTTGAGCTCAATGCATTCCTTAAATTTCAAGTGCTAGGAATTTAGGTCTTAGCTAGAAACATTAACCCTACATGGCAACTGTTACACGTTTATGACAAGACTGAACTATAGGTCTCCCAACCTTTGCTACGAATTATTGTTTCATGCTACAAGTTCTGTCCCTTTCAGAGAACAACATGAAAACTTGGCCTGGATCCAAGAAAATCCCTTAAAACTAAAAGAATAATAATAGGTAAAAATAAATTGATCTAAATTAATAAAACAATAAATTCTGAAAGGCTATAGGCGGTGTCCAGGCCTATCTACCTTCATCTCAATAGGGACCATACCATTTACATCATAAACAATAACTGCTTTCAGGTTGGGACTGTACAATTACACTTACATCCACCCTTTGTGAATTCCCTGCAACATCCATGCTGTTTTACATCGTACAAGCAATAGAACGACTGTTTGTGTACCTACATATTTATGGTTCATTTAAAGCCACTCTCAGTAATGTGACATGTAGACCCATTTATAGACAACGCCCGGAATACGCGCACGAAAAAGTAGAAAAGGTATTGTAAGAAGTTTTTTTTTTGTGGTTTGTGCCATGTCCGTTGCTGGGCAATGACTTGGTAAACAAATTCCCGCGAAAAAGGTTACGCAGGCAATAATTGGATAAATTCCGTTGCTATGCAGCGCGCTGTAAATAAAACAATAGAGAAATAGGTGTTTTCTGTGAGTCCGCCTCGAGAATATATAAGTAGTCCAACCGTAAACCAGAAGACAGTCGTAGAATGAGAACGAGAATCGGGCGAGTCCTCGGCAGTCAAGGAGAAGGGTTCGGCTGAAGATCGACTGTGAGTTATTGTGATGATTGTTATTAAGAGAGACTGTAAAAGTTGTTAATAAATCCAATCATCCAATCCAAACCCCGTTATTATTAGTCGCAGAGCCATAAACTTGTCACAATAGTTTCATTCGGATAGATTTTGAAATTAATTTTCAACACGCATTTGTGAAATAAAAGCTTTCAGTTAATTTTTATTAAATATAGATATGAATTTACTATTTTTTGCCTCTGAAGCACTAAAACACGTCCCACCACCATTTGGGCATAATTTCACTCGCTTGTTTTCCAAGTACTCGTAAGTGGATAGCTGTTTATTATAACATTTAAATTCACATAAAGTTTGAAACTTCAGTCGTACGGATGGTAACACATGTTGTGAGTGCCACCCAGTTTTCGTTACACCAGATCTGTCCCTCATCTGTGCCACATGCAGGCAGACAAACGAGAACACGAAGTATTCAAACCACGCAGGAAGTTTCGTGCTTGTGAAGAGACCTGACACAGAGTATAGCGAAATAGATCTTAAAACATCCAATTTCTGCGATAATATAACTGCTTTTGGTTCTGTTTACAATATCCTATTCGGTCTAGAAAACCGAGATTAACGGCCGTGGGGATCCGTTGCGCTGACCACGCGACACCCTCTATCCGCTAAAGTTGGCACCAACTTCGCCGACAAGCGGCGGTCTCTTGGTCGGTAAAGTTCGCTTGCGGACTAAAACCACGGAGTTTTTTTTACAATATCCTACGATGTGTAAAATGTTATTATGTTATAATGACGCTGAATAACGTTAAGCAAGGCGGCAAACTGGCAAATAGATATGAAGAGAATCGCATTCTGACGTAATGTTGGAAGTGATTGAGGACGGAGTGCTGAGAAGAATCATGGAAATTGAGAGGAATTAATAAGAGGTTACTTCGAATTGCATCATAAAGCGCTTCATAATTTGTACTCTTCTTTAAGGCGATGATTTCGTCGCTACTCAAACTACTAAACAGAAGGACTCTGGCCCAGCAAGGCGCAATTTGCTTCCTACTGGTTTAGAAGAGGGACACATAAAAATCCTAACAAGAACGTCCGATTCCGTTATAATGCAATGCCTTCACTCATATAGAATTTAGTTAAAAAATAGATAAAAAAATTGAAATCCTTATACACAGTGAAGAACAGAGTTCGCCTGGGTAACAGGCAGATCATGTAACTCGTACGGGGAAATGAAAATATTGTGACGTATAGCCCCATTGCTGGGCAACGGCTCGATAAACATCTTCTAAAGGAGACAGATTCTTGGTAAACAGCCCGTTATGGGGAAATTCCTACAACAATAAACGACAATAGTAGACATCCCTTGCTATGAAATGGACGTGTTTTCCGTGAGGTCAGACCCAAAGCTTTATAACACACCTGTGCGGAGGCGGTGTCGAACATTAACAGACACAAACAGGTCGTTTCTTATGAGACCCAATCATTTGTTTTGCCGTTGTTCTAAGTAGCAGAATAGAAGCAAATTAATGCATGTGGCAAAGAGAAGTCTTTTTTTTTTTGCGCATGCGTTCGTACTAGCAAAGTGGCTTATCATATTTTCGTTTTATTATTTGAGGATATTTTGAGTTTTATCTGTTGGGCCTGCAGCACAGAAGCTTCATCAAGAGATATCGCTCCTAGGAGAATTCTCCAGGCGAAATCACAAGATGGTCAATCCAGCTATTGGTCCCAAGACACATGCACCAATTCCCTCTTCAAAATTACGCTTGAAGCCAATCTTCTTGTCTGCAGCCGCTGATTCTAAACTAACCAGTCTTCCCACTTAAACTGTTGGTTGAAATCATAGTCCTATGATATATAAATACGTATTTCTAATTTAGGTAGTCTAAGATGTCTGCTCTGAGGTCGTCGATTCGAATACATCGCATAGCATGATTACTACCGACCTGAAGCAAAGGAAAACGGAGGTAGCTACGTAGAAAGAGCTGTAAAGACAAACAGAAATGAGGAAAGAAGAAAATCAGAGAGAGAAAGGAAAGAATAAAGAAGGGAGAAAATAGTACTTGAGCCTACAATTTAGCTCCAGGCTGTTCCTATCCCATACTCTTCTTTGTATATCTTCATTGCAAAGATCTGGTCCACAGAACTTTATGACCCAATGGTTCCATCCTATTGCTGGCGGGGGGGGGAGTTACAGACACGTGTCGGTGAATACTGTTCGGGTGTTAGTGTAAAGCCCGTCTTAAGCCCTGTATTCTTTAACTAATTGTGCTGAAGCAATAAAACTGCTCATTTATTAAACAAAGCTAAGAGCATACGCGCCGGCCACGGTAGCCGAGCGGTCTAAGGCATGCACTGTCTTCGCTCTCTAGGAAGCCGGGATCGTGGGTTCGAATCCCACTCAGGGCATGGATATTTGTGTGCGTTTTTCTGTGTGTGTCTACAGGTAGAGGCCTTGCGACGAGCTGATCATTCGCCCAAGGAGTCCTACCGTATGTGTAAGATCTAGTAAATCGAAGTGAAACGGAGAGTTTCATGGAGGCAGGCCTAGGCCCAAAATTTGGGCTGTAGCGCCACAGAAAAGAAAAAAGAACATACGCATATCCACGCTCGTTTTCTAGAATTTATTACAGTGGCGCAGAATTATATTCACTTTAGGACACAATATAATCGGCTGCAGAACGATGGAACAGCGAGGGTCACAGATTTAAAAAGGTAAGAACGTAAAGCTATCCTTGTAACAGGCCGTGGAGGCCCATAGGGTTGTGAGACGTCGAGGCTCCCACACTTTCTAGACAATCGGTTCACAGATGGCAGTGAGGTTGTCAGCCTTACGCGCCGACCGCCGTTTACCTCCAGAAATATTCCTGGTACTCATTTCAGTTAGAGGCTGAGTCAACCCCAGAGCCATAGTGCGGCTGGAAGGATTAGGTCAATTGAAAAAATTAAATGACCTCATACGGAATCGAACCCGCGACCTTCCGGCTTGTAGCAAAGTGCCTCGACCAAATACGTTAATAGGGGAAGGAATAAAACCAAAAATGATGAGGAAAAATAAATTAAAAAGAGAATAAATAAGAATAATGCGGGAAGGGAGGAAAGGTAAAGGAAGACGTGGAGAAATAAATTAGAAGATGAACGAGAATGGATAAGAGGAAGAGAAGAGAAGAAAAGAGCAATACTGTTATATTGCTTTCATGCGTTCGTGACCGCGCTGTCCAAACCGCAGTGAACTGCTTTCTGATGATCTGATCTGCAATAGCTATTCCTGTAACGGCGAGGGACATGACATCAGAAATGGTTTCCAAATCTGAGGACGAAAACGAAGCTTTACATGTAAATCGAACTCGCTCTTACAAGTTCCAGCCCCAAGAGAATCAATCGCTTTTATAGGGTCTACAAAAAACATGCACAATAAAGGAAGTAACTTTCAGGAACGAAATCATCGGATAATCCGAAGTTGCACTGGACACAGCTGAAGTCTCGACGGGTAAGAATGTTGAATACGTCTGTCCGTGGGTGATTTCATGATGCTGTATCGACTTATTGATTCTTAGGTTATTTATCGACGTGTTTCGATCGTATATTTAAGGTAAATCGACATAAAAACGAATTATCCTAATGATTCGAAGGAAGGAAATATATCGTATAATTCCGTTATTGGTTCTTAAATTATTAAACGACGCTATCTCTACTATCGACTATATACATGAATATCTCCTAAATAAGGCGTAGGGGAGAGTGGATTTTCTTGACCTCGGCACAAGTTGGAGGCGAGTGGTCAGCTTCACGCCCCGGCCGCTTTAACCCCGGGGAAAGCGCCCCAGATACTCTTTGGATAGTAGGTTGGGTGGGCCCCAGAGCCGGTCTGAACGACGTGAAGAAGAGAAAATTATTGACCCTATCGGGACTCTAACTCTGATCCCTCGGTCGCTATACCGACTGCGCTACACCGGTTCTTCTGCATAATTTATGAAGTAGAAAACAATTTTTAGGGATCAAGGATCAATCGACAGAACCTTATTCCGTACAGAAATGGCTGCTGGAGGATACTGCACTGCATTTAGTCGCCGTGGAAATCACAAGTTTTGTTTTCGTTGAGATCATTTTGTCGATACACCTACTTTAAGTATTGAAGTAAAATTTGACTTCCCCATCCAAGTATATATACTTTTTTTTCCTTGGCACTACAGCCCCAGTGGGCCTAGGCGTACCTCCATGATCTCCGTTCACTTCGGTTTTTCTAGATCTTACACATTCGGTAGGACTCCTTGGGCGAGTGATCAGCTGGTCGCAAGGCCTCTACCTGTAGACAAACACAGAAAAACGCACACACACAAAGTAAACATTAATGCTCTGAATGGGAATCGAACCCACGATCCCGGTTTCCAAGCGAGCGAAGACAGTACATGCCTTAGACCGCTCGGCTACCGTGACCGGCTCATCCAAGTACATATCTAACTTATTTCTTTCTTAGTGATGGTCATCTTATGATCTAGAAGTATCTGGCCAGTGGAAAGGAAATAAATTAGATGTATACTTGGATGTTGATTTCGCATCTTATTTCATATTTTATATCGACTTCATTTCGTTGCATTAGCTGAACATGTGGGGACACTGAATACTATTCTGAGGTAATACATATATCTTTTTACTTCCTACTTTCCCAAGATTCATTTTAATACAATGTTTTCACTAACTCGACTTTCCGAGTTGTCTCTTTTCAAAGGAATTTCCGCTTCCCATTTCTGTATTCGAGAATTAGATTTTATAATGTGGTAGATCTGTAATGCACCACAATCGCCTGCATTTCGCTGCCCTGAAAACATGAAGTGACGTGCATAATCTTTACGTGTTGCATCTTGTTGTGTGTCATTCGAAACTGTATATTTATAACCGCCAACAATTCAAGTATGAATAATAACAAAGGTTATCAAGACCAGAACAGCCAGTGTACCGTTAGAATGGTCAAATGGGCATTCACAAACAATTCGAACTGTTTTTTTCATATTTACGTAACTTGGCAATTTAGCACGAACCCATACACAGTGGGTGTAGTACTAAGACTCTTTTAACATTAATCTCAATTAATTTTAAATTATTGTAATCAATTTTTCATCCGACTTAAAATTTAATTTAATTAATTTTATACCAATACGACTTAAAGCCAAAGAGTAAACAAACTAGAGGTTATTACTAAGCAATAAGCACATAATCTTATTCAAATATGATGAAAATATGGATCAATATTTGAACAAAAATTCAACAGCTAAGTAAACTGAGATATACCTGCTGATGACCCAATATGGGTCGAAACATATTGTGTTCAACATTAATGTAAATAACCTTTGTTGTTACTCCTATTTGAATTGTTGTGTTGACCATTACAAAATACTGTTTTGAAGTGTATAAATTACAGCATTACTCGAAATATAACCTCTTTTCATTTCCAACTTCATTCTCCTCAATTCTAAAAGGTTTAGTCAGCGTCTTAATTTTTGTTTCTTCTGTCACAGAAGGAGACGTTTCACAATAAAATTCAACTGAAGCAGTCGCTTTAAAGATTCTGTAACTTATGCACCTCGTTTAAATAACCCACGAAACAAGAAACCAGCCATGATACAATGGCCTATATCACCAGGAAATGTGCAATAATTACATTGCTCTCTTAAACGGGCGATCTTATCGGGCCAGTACAGCAGAACTCGCCAAGATTAATGGAATTAGTCGCCAGGCGTTTGGGAGTACGGTGCTCATGAATAATAGGCATGATTTCGGAAAGAAATAGGTTTGCAAAGCAGCTATGCACTTAAGTCTAACTACCTACCCCTAGGAGAGACTTCTATCTTCAAGGGACTTTTCAAGAAAACTAAATTTAAAATATGCAAACAAAACTGTAATCTCTCACGACGTCCTCTACAGAAAAGCGGGAAGAACCCAGATTGGGCGTGTCTGGAAACAAATGAAGGTACTGGAATTACGAGAAAGCACCTACCCAAGTACTCATGAAGAGTAGCTAATGATGGCCTTCATAACCTCTACTCTTGTGTTTATAATTACTTCTGCCTATCACAGTAACCGAGCAGCGGTCTAAGGCATGTAATGCCTTCGCTCGCTAAGAAGCAGGGATCATGGGTTCGAATCCCATGTAAGGCATGGATGTTTTGTATGTGTATATATTTATTCTGTGTTTCTATTATCCTGTGTTTAGGTAGAGGCCTTGCGACGAGCTGATCATCCGTCCAAGGAGCCCTACCGTCTGTAAAATGATCAAAATGTTAAAAAAAACTCGACACCATAAAGGTATAAGAGGAACGGATTAAGTAAAGTAAAGAATATCTTTAATCTGCCATTTTTGCGGAGAGAATTATTAAGCAGTTACCTAGAAGTTAAGGCCGCGTTCGATCCCGGGTCTGGTCAAGTGGGATTTGTGGTGGACAAAGTGGCGCTGGGCAGGTTTTCTCCGAGTACTTCGGTCTCCCCTGCCAATCTTCATTCCACCAACTGCTCCACAATCACCCTCACCTATCATCTGGGGCTCGTACAGTAGGCCAGAAGTGGCCGCAGTAAAAGGGACTTAGTCCCACCACACTAGCAATAAAAAAATACCTAGAATTTATTCCAAGGTTTAGCGGCGCGTTAAATGAATACTCCTTCATAATGATTACAAATAACATTGAAGTTAGTGGAACTTCAGTAATAATAGTTGAAATAATTACATAATTATAAATAAATATAAATTGGAACAGGATAATAATTTTATTCAGAATTGTTAGAATAACAGAATGAAGAAGGATTATATAATGTGAACATGTATCAGACATGGAAGAAAATAAAATACATACAAAATTACCGAATTGGATGATGTGAATTAGAGTCTAATTGTTGTTACCATTAAATAAACATACATATAGAGTGTGATTCTAAATTATGGTCGCGGTTTCCGTGGTCTATAATTTTCAAACCGAAGAAACAAAATAAAATTGCTTATGTGATATGAAAGTGTAACTCAAAATGTTGATTCTATAAGTGACAGAACTTTTTGAGTTACATTTTCATATTCCATTAGCACTTTTATTTTATTATTTATTTTAAAATTATAGGCCAAGGTAACATCGACAATAATTTAGAAACACTTTGTATGTTAGGAGCATTATCTTCTGCAATATGACGACATGTAGTCAGATAGAATTTATCAGACGTTTCGGAGGAACTTGCTTCTTCCGTCAGTAGCATCGAAGAGTAAGCGGAGAAAGCAAAGAACAGGCAGCACAGTACAGTCCCTCAGAATATATACTTAATATACAGAGTGATTCTAAATTATTGTCGGTGTTCCCGTGGCCTATAATTTTCAAACCAGAATAAAAAACAGAGCTGCTTATGCAATATGGTATTCAACTAAAAAATTCTTATTATCTCTAAACTCAGTCTGAAGAATACTAAACGTGCGAGCCATTCATTGCACGTAAGGTTTGAAAATTATAGGCTACAGAAACCCAGACAACAGTTTAGAATCACTCTCTATATCTATGAGTGTTCTGAGTGTACAGAAGCCTGCATATGTAAACACAAGAGAACGCTATTCATATTGAAATTATAATTTAAAATTTTATATAAGGAACATTTTGATTCACATTTAATAAAAATAATGTCCTCCCCTTCTATCTCTCTCCATCTCTCCCTCTCTCTGCGTAACATACACGCGACAAACACCGACATTAAGACAGTCTTTTGTCTCCGGAAAACACAAGGTAATCAAGCTGAAGCACTTTCGTCTTTTAAATGCTAATCTTTACCTCCGTCTCATTCGCGCCATGAAAGCAAAGAAGGGCTGGAGTAATGAAGATGGCGCGTAGTCCAGTAACAAAACAACACGTTAATTCGTTGTGTTGGGTCAGCGAAATCATGAGGCTTCACGTGATGACGTACAATGAGCCATTAGCCTCCAGAGACAAGAGAGGGAAACTATTCATGACGCAATGTAACGTGCTAAAACGTAAAGCCAGCGAAGTAATTTGAAATTAAAATTAAACAGACAACGCCAGAAGAAGGTTTTAACTTATCCCAAATGAAGGCCTTTTATAATGTTCGGCATGTACCGTTGTGATGTTTTACGCATGCAGAAAAAATCTCTTTTTGTTGGCATTCAGCAAGTCTACTAAGTAAAATCTCTTAGAAACAAATTCTTGAAAGAGCCACGATTTTCCATTTAATTTACTCAAAGAAACAGTCGTTTTGATAAGCATGTATTTGCTCAGCGACCGCCTCTGTGGTCTAGTGGTCAGAGGTCCCGGGTTCGATTCCCGACGTTACCAGATTTTTCAGAAATAATGAGACTGGAACGGGGTCCACTCAGCCTCGTGAGGGTAACTGAGGAGCTATTTGAATGGAAAAGTAGCGGTTCCGGTCTAGAAAATCGGGATTAACGGCTGTGGGGATCCGTTGCGCTGACCACGTGACATTCTCTGTCCGCTAGAGTTGGCAATAACTTCGCCGATAAGCGACGGCCTCTCGGTCGTTATAGTTCGCTTGAGGACTACAGGTCACGGAGTTTTGTATTTGCTCAGCTGGTCAAGAAACTGAACGCCTTTTATGGAAGCCGAAGATTCGTTACTGGGTTCATACGAACCCGCCACAGAATCTCATCCTTTCCCAGTTCAACCCAGTGCGAACCTCACATCCTCCTTCTTTAAGATCCGTTTTAATATTATCATGTGTTAGTGACTAGACATGGGGATTTGATTGATAATTGGATTTACGCAACTACAAATAATTATAGCACTCTCGCTAATTCTTCGCAGCGTCCAGACCGGCTCTGGGGGTCACCCAGCCTCCTACCCAATGGTGTATCGACAGCTCAATCAAAGAGGGTTAAGCGGCCGAAGCGTGAAGCTGACAATTCACCTCCATATAGTGTCAAGACCTAGAAAAGAGGAGCTCTATCTCCACTCCCCCATATGCCTTCATGGCACAGTGCTTATCTGTTTAAGCACAGGGACAACTTTACCTTTTTACCTTTACCTGTTCCCACGGTATGTGCTTTCCTTTTCTCACGCTGATTTCAGAGTCCCATCTCACCAATTCTAAACATATTACATACAAATTTAAAGCAGGCTGTCATAAAGGGATTTCTACAAGGTACAGAAATACGAACCACACTAAAGTATTAATGTAATTAAAATAATTTATGCTGTTAAAATAATTAGTATCAGGTAAAATTAATTAATAATCTTGTTATATATTTTTTAATTCGCTTAGCGAGGGGTGAAGTCCAACTGGGTCCACTCGGCACGGCGGCCACTGATTGGCCTATTATAGCCTGTCCCGGGTTATTATGATGGAGAATTTGGTGGACTGAAGATTGGCAGGTGAAACCGAAGTACTCGGAAAAAACCCGCCCCAGCGTCACTTTGTCCACCACAAATCCCACTTGACCAGAACCGGGATCGAACCCGGGCAGCCGGGGTGGGAAACCAGCGACTAACCGCTTGAGCTATGGCGCGGCCATCTTGTTATCTAACTGCATGAACAAAACGACTGTCCTATTTTTCTTGCACTGGTTATGTGGAATATCTTATGTAGTGTGCCGTGTGTTCGTGTGTTCGTGGGCGTGTTATTCTTACGTGTATGTGTAATCCGGTGAAGTATGTGGTGATGATGGTGATGATGGACAGTAGTGGCCGAAACATAGGCAATCTCTTTTATTCTCATATTAAATTTGTTGCACTTCTCACACACGTATCAAGAAGCGTAAAGCCTCAAAACGCCTCATAATTACACTGAAGATAATATTTATTAGCCAACATTCCTTATTTAAAAGAAAAACTTCGCTTATGCGATCACCATGTTCTCTATGTGTCTATGTATCTATGTAACACCCATCAACTTTTGAATGACTAACGAATCTTTATAAAACATGGTATATGCATCACGGCACCTGAGCCCATCGCAACGGTGTGCGTCATAAATCCCTCCCATCAGTCTGTGTATCTATACGTGTATACGCTTATTGTTGCTAAGAAACGGCTCGGTAAAAGCGCTACCGCGGCAACGAATATACTCGCAACAATAAAAGTCCTGTTTAGTCATCTCCTATGCCGTACCTGTCGTATAAAAGAGTAGGCGATTAGTTCTTCCCAGAACTTCTTGTTTTATTCTTATCAACACATTTATGTTGTGTCAGCAATAATTTAATACTCATAAATATAATTCGTTTATTCATATTCTTTTCTTACAGTAAGAGTCCAGGTTATACCCACCAATATTACATTTCCTAGAAACATACATATATATCGGGTGTCTGGATGAAATGTATTCAAAACAAAAAAAAATATATATATCAGAAAGTAATTGTCATACACGTATCCGGTTTATGTCATCGGAAAGGAAAACTCTGTAAGTTTTTTATTCCACACCTGGCTTACGCGCATGCGCCGCCACGTTTCTGCCATCATGTTAGGAATCACCTGGACAGAGAGATGGCTGGGAGATAGATCGGCAGAAGTGGACCAATCGCTTGGCATCCTAGGTCGCCAGATTTAACCCCACTGAATTATTTTTGTGGTGTTATGTGAAGAACATTGTCTACCAGGTTAAGATCAACGAGCTTCAACGCCTGAAATTCCACATAAGGAATGCTGTGGCTATGGTAACACCAAACATGCTGGATCGTCTAGATATTTGTCGTGCCACCAAGGGAGCCCACATTGAAATTTACTGAGAAAGTTATCATCATCATTATCAGTAATCTGTCAAACGACAGGTCCACAGTCTCTTCCAAACCAATTCCTCCACTTAATGCGATCTAGAGCTTTCTCCTTCAAATGACAGTATCCTCTTCTGTCCCCAAGGTCATCCAGCATCTTCTTACGTCTTCTTGTCACTTCTATCCGCGCATCTATCTTTCCTTCGGTAGCTTCTTTTAGAAGGCAGTTTCTGCGTAAAACATGACCAATCCAATTAGCCTTCC